>NC_041380.1:286423262-286433009 GCF_002162155.2 Triticum dicoccoides | reverse complement strand
AGAGCGCAGCAGCCGGCGCAGCGGCCAGGGCGGGGCAGAGCCCGTGGGAGGCTAGCGCGTGTCAGGGCGGAGTCGGCGGGTGCGGACCTCCCGGCCGCGGGCGGTGGAGGCGGCGCAGCGCTGCAGGAGGGCGTGGGGCGATGCAGGAAAGGCCGGAGCCGGCACGGACTGCAAGTCGGGGGCGGCGCAGCGGCGCGGAGGAGCCGGACCCGGCGCTGACTGGCCGGGCGTCGCGATGCAGGGCCGCCGCGGCACATCTAGAGGAGCGCGGGCGCGGAGTCACTCAGGGGCCAGCCGGACCGAGTCGTAGGCGGCCGAAGCCGGGCCGACTGCGAGGGAAGGGCCCAGCGGAGCCGGCGGGTGCGACCCGGCGCCGGACAGGCGGGCGCGCGGACGGCGGGATGCGGCAGTAGCCGGACAGACTGGCGCGCAGTCGGCGGGATGCGGCAGAAGTCGGACCCGACGCACAAAGCTGGGGGATGCAGGGACCGGGGCGGTGACGAGGAGCTGGCCTGGGGCCGGCACGTGGGGGCGGAGAAGCCGGCCCAGTGGTCCGCGGCTTGGGTAGGAGGGCGCGATGCGGCCACTCGTGGCCGAAGGCGGAGCCGGCCAGAGCCCGGCGCGCGGGGAAGAGGCCGGGTGGCGGAGGACGGCGAGCTCGGCTCGCGGGAGGCGGCTCGGAGGAGTGATGGGCCCGGAGCGGAGCGGGCGGAGCCGGCGTGGCCGAGCGTGGAGGAGGATGGAGCGGGAGCCCGTCTGCGTGGGCTCGGGGCAGCGACGGGAGGCCGGCTGCGGGGAGGGCGATGACGGCTGCATGGGGTGGAGCGCTGCCCGCAGCAGCAGCACGGGGCTGGGCGTCGGGCCAAGCCAGGCCAAGCCGTTGTGTGAATAATGCATGGCCACTGTCTGACCAATATACGGGAGTTATCCAACTTGCATCTGGCTAGTGAATGGATAGTGTATGGCTAGCATACGAGAGTACGACCATAGTCTGGGAAACGTATAGGTTGTGTCTGGGATGTGTATGGCTATGCTTTGACATGTATGCGCTAGCTTGGATAAACGAAATATGGAGCGAAAGTGCGTTTCTGCCGGAGCAAGGCACAACACGAAGGGGAGCAGACGCAAGCGGCGCATGGATGGACACGGCCGACCGAAACGAGGCACCACGCGCGGCGCGCGCGCGCATGGACAGAAGGCCGACGCTGCATTGGTGATGACGAAGATGGCGAAGCCGACGGTGAGGGCGCGTCGTCCCGCACGTCCGCTCCGGGGGTGGGTCGAAGTCAAGCCCCCGAGCGCTACCGGAGAGACGGCGCGATGCCATGGCCGAGATGATGAAGATGGTCCCGCCCGGACTGCGAAACCAGCAGCAGCATGGTAGCGTAGTAGTAGTAGTACCACCCCACAGTGGGCGCCAACTGTCGTGGTATTCTCATGGGGGGCTTGCGAGTCGACAGATGCCACAAGGGCTTAGTGTGAGGGTAAGACTGCTGCTGATAGGACCGGGAATGGGTATGCGAGTAGCACACGCTAGTTTACCCAGGTTCGGGGCTCTCCGGAGAGATAACACCCGTACTCCTGCATGTCTAAGTATATCTGGTATATTTGGTACAGGGTGCTCCTGGAGCTGTATATGAAAGTTGTGCCACGGGCATCTGATTTCATAAATGCATGTATGTGGTATGCTAGTGGCCGGCTATGCTCATGGCATGTGGCCGAATGGATGGGTGTGCTCCTACGTGAGTGCCCATGTGTGTCTCTCCTTGATGGATGGATGGATGGAGCTAGCTTATATAGTGGTAGGCATGGGTGGTGGTAGCGTTGGTTGTAAGCTACCTTAGTAACTTACAAACCAAGCTATGTAGTGGCATGGGCTAGGCATGGTGCATGTCATGCTTGTCCCCTGGGGTACTTTATAAATCAATACCCAGGGGACACGGTACACTATAGATGACGCCGCGGTATGGTCGTCCCGTCGGTGTCTTGTCGGTGTCGGGTTGGGCTGCAGTCGGCAGCCGGCTGGTTGGCGCAGTTGACAGCCGGCTGGGCAGAGCAGTCTGACGGGGAGCCGGCAGGAGCAGCTGGGTAGTCGGACTGAGGGGCTTTGCTAGCCCCGATGTCTTGAAATATTGTCTTGCTGTCTTCGAGGTACCCGTGGTCAATTACTCCGTCAATTAGTAACTTATCTGGTACACTAATCTACATGTTCAAACTTTCAGCAAGCTATGGAACAAATGATTCAACAGCCACAACCACCTGAAGGTGATGAGGCTACCACAGGCACAATGTCACCTCTTGCTGCCGTGCGTCTGTATCTCTCCACTAACAGTGCAAAAAGCACCTTCCTGCGTAGTTCTGGATTGGTTGTCAAGGTAACCTTGTCCAAATCGCCTACTGAACAAAATGTTCTGCCTAGACGGAGTGATATATCTATGCTCCAAACACAAGTCCAACCCCTAATGGACATCGTTTCGGAAACAAGAATAGTGGTTGACAAATCACTACTAGGAAAAGGCCTACTAATGGCGCACCAATTTTGCCTACTAATGGCGCACTACTGGTGCGCCATTAGTATCACGTCACTAGTATTTTTTACTAATGGCGCACCACTGCTGCACCATTAGTATACCAGATACTAATGGCGCACCAGTAGTGCGCCATTAGTATGCCTAGAGGTGCGCCATTACTATCTGACTTAGTAATGGCGCACCACATAGAAGTGCGCCATTAGTAATAAAAAAAATTCAATTTTTTTAAAAAAAATCATTTTTTTTTATTTTTTTCTTAATCTCAGGTCACTATGGCTTATTCTCAGGTCAAAACGCACTCTGTGGTCAAACTTCCCAAAAGGTCACCCATCCTCACACTACTCCATCCCAAGCACGCTTAACTTCATAGTTCTATCAAACCCCAGCACCACCTCACTTCACAAGCACTTGTTGATATATCTATCATATCAATCCTATTAAACCTTGCTGATGTCTAGGACTTTGTTCATGTTCATGAGTATGATGAAATTTTGAAAAAATATTTCAAACTTCCCAGTCATATTACGTATCATATTTTGAAAAATAATTCAAAAAAAATTGAAACCAAGTTTTTTTCTGTTACTAGTGGCGCACCTAGCATACAGTGCGCCACTAGTAAGTTTGAAATTTTTTGAATTTTTTGCCTCCGGATCTTAAAAGCCCCGTAACTTTTTTTCTGTTAGGTTTTTGGGGATTTTGAAAATATTTAACGGGGATCTTAAAAGCCCCGTAAGTTCGTATGCAAAAGTTATGCCCATTTTACAAATTTCAGAGAGATTTTGCAAATAAAGTCGAAATTCATATTTGTAAATTTTCCCAACAACTAGACCACATATCACATAGGAAACTTATTTTCTTTTATTTTTTTGACATTTCCATCATTTTCTTTTATTTATTTTTTAAACTGAAAAGGCGGTCCACGGGGGGGAGGGGGCGTGCATTCGGTACGTTTTGGGCCAAGTTAGTAATGGCGCACCGTGGGAGTGGTGTGCCATTACTAGTTAAACTAGTAATGGCGCACCACACCCACGGTGCTCCATTACTAGTTTTGAAAAAACAATAAAACAAATTCTGATTTTTTTCAAAAAAAACTTAGTAATGGCGCACCAGTGGACAGTGCGCCATTACTGACAGTGCGCCATTACTAGTTAAACTAGTAATGGCGCACTGTCCACTGGTGCGCCATTACTAGTTTTGAAAAAATAAATAAAAAATTTGGAAAAAAACTTGAAAATAATTTACTAGTGGCGCACCGTGGATGTGGTGCGCCATTACTAGTTACTAGTAATGGCGCACCACTCCCACGGTGCGCCATTACTAGTCTTGAAAAAAAATGAAAAAAAATTGTTACTAATGGCGCACCGTGTATGTGGTGCGCCATTAGTATTTGGGCACTAATGGTGCACCAACACATGGTGTGCCATTAGTATATACTAATGGCGCACCACATGTCTGGTGCGCCATTAGTGTCATTTCCATCTATAGCCCTTTTCCTAGTAGTGAATGTTGTCAAGATATGAACGGTTTTGAAAGCAGACTATCAGACATTTGCTTCGTTGTTCAAGAGTAATGGCATAAAAAAGGGGAAGATCATGCTACTCCATCAGATTCTACAGCCTTAAACATTAGCACTCAGGTCAAATGATCTGTGCTTCTATACACCTGATGGTGCTTTTATCTACAAGGACTGTCAACTTTATGCCAACAGGCCTTTTGTTGTATGGTTGGAATTTATTTTGTTGTGATACAACATTTATGGTGCTGCCAAAGGCTGCAGAAATTATGACGCTATTTTTTTATAGTGTAGGTTTATCTTATTAATGTATTCGAACAAAAGCTTCGTAGAAGCCCAATGTGCCAACATTCGTCAGGCCCATTCCAATTGGCCTAAAAACGATTATGGGTCGTAATTTGCATGTAGCCCACTAAAAATATCTGGGCCTAAATCAGCATAAGCTTTCATATTTTTTGGTAGGCCCGTGCCCACAGTGGGCCTTTAACAGGCCTAAACATAATTTGGGCCCTCAGTAACAATAGGCCATTAACATGTGTAAATATCTCGAGCCCATAAAAAACATGGGCCTTTAATAGGCCAAAAGTGAGATTGGTCCCTGATTGTGCCAAATAACCCACTGGTCATTAGCAGGCCGAAATGTATCTCAGCTCATGGTGGGCCATTTACAATGCGGATCGTTCACAGGCCGAAATTCAGATGGGTCGTAAATGCACTGACCTACTACACGGGCCTTTAACAGGCCGTAAGTTCGGTCAGGCTTGATTAGTGTCAATTTCATATGGGCCGTTAATAGGCCCGGTGTGACGTTGGGCCACAGATGGCCCATGGATTTCGTCTGATGTTAACAGGTCGAAAACCACAACAGGCTGAAATTGGCCCAAATCTACAGTGGGCCTCTAGTAGGCCGAATGTCAGACATGGCCGAATATGACTCAAATCCTTCACGACCGTTTATGGGCTGAAAGTTTCAATGGCCTTTAAATGGGCCCAAATGAAGCAGGACCTTTAACAAGCCGGAAACACACCGGGCCGTAATTCGGCCCAAATACGTAGCGGACTGTTAACGGGCCAGAAGTGACCATGGGCTTCGATGATGACAAGTTTAGGACGGACCTTTGATGGGCCGATTTGACACTAGCCATACGGGCCTGAACTACGAACCATGAAATGTGAAATCCACGTTGAGATCACTATATCACAAACTCACTCTAATTCAAGAACTCGTCATAAATCAATTACCATGTTGAGATTACTATTTGCAAGGAAAATACGGGCATTGTAATACATATAGATTCGTTTGGCAATTTAAAAGATTCCTTCCATATTCTCAAATGGTAGCACCCAACGGCGTACCGGCCAGATCCTCAAAAAAAACCCGAGCTTGTGTCCTTCTGGTGGCGTGCGTGGTACGCACATTAGCCAATCCCAACCAGTCGAGCCTTCGCGTTTCGAGTCGAAATATCTGGCGGCCAGAATTCCAGCCCTAGGAAATTCCCCTCATGTCCCCGGTCCATAATGACTACCGATGAACAATGGAGGGATGATTTAGTAACTAGAAAATGTTACCTACCGTGCCAAGCACGGTTCAATTCCCTCAGCTGCCGCTAGCCAAGGTCACCTGTCAACTCCATTGCCTAGTACTAATAGGAGTACTAGACCAGGATGAGCACAAAATTGAGCCCCATTTGTTCGTGCCTAGTACTTGAGTTAATATATCAGGCAATGCACTGGTACAGAGGGATTCTCCTTTTACTCTACATATATAACTTGTCTGAAGTCTAACTAAGCGAAAGTTTGATGAAACCCTTTATTAAGAAATATTAACATCTACAACAGTAAAGATGTATCACTTGACAAATTATTGCATGATGCAGGTTATGATATTGTTCCAACTCCTGGATTTTAAATTTCAGAAAATCCAAAAGTGACCGGAAATTCATGAAACTGAGCATGGTCTCAAGATATGGCACAAATATTCCTACGTAATTTTTTGTCTTCAATTTGAGACAAGCTGCTTATGAGAAGTTGCACAAATGAAGAGCCAAGCTATTTTGGAACAAGGACCTATCATGTTAAGGCGAACGCTTTCACTATTCAAACCATGGGCATTTACGTGCCGCCGCGAGTCCCACTTCTCAGCGGCAGGTGGCGTTCGAGCAAGTGTGTGAGCCGACGGGAGGCGTGCGAGCAGACCGCTGCGCTGGCTGACCGGGAGGTCTGCGAGCAGACTGCTACGCAGGCTCACCGGGAGGCGAGCCCTTTGACCAGGCTCCGACGCCCACCTTCGTCCCAACTGCCCCCCACTTTTAGTGGCACATGCGCCACCGTTTAAAATCACGCCCCGCACTACCCGGTATCGCTACAATCTTCTCTCTTCCTCTCTGATTTTCCTGTTGTCTACCTCCAACCAGCCTAACCTAACCGTACGCCATGCCGCATGATGATGGTCTGCCCTTAGTCTTCCAGTTTCCTGAGGAAGACACCCAGCCGGAGTCTCAAGAACATAAGGCGCTTTGGGACGAGCTTGAACCGGCCTTGCGGGAAGACGTTGCGCCTGTCCCCGCTCCCATTCTGGCTCCTGTCGCCCTGACTACGCCAGCGCCCATCCCCATGGCATTGATGGGATGGGAGCCGCACATTGTCGTCGAGCTTGATGCCACGGGATTCCACGAGCTCCCCGCCGACTTTCACGCGCCCGTGCACCTGCCAGCGCATGCGCATGCACTGATGCTCGCACCCATGCTGGTGCCCGTGCACACGAATGTCTCCGCTGCACCATTGCCAGTGCATGTCCCCGTGCGGGTGCCAGTGCCCCCCTCAACGGCATGGATGATCGCCGTCGACCGCTTCCTTACACCAACGCTAGTCGCCTCCTCCCGCTAGTTGACTCTCTCCTGGAGAACGAAGTCCAGAACATTCTGGCCTTCCTTGAATCAAGGGCCAACATCCAGGAGTACGCCAACAATGGCGCAAGACGTCGCCGTTGCCGTCGGTTAGTGGCCCGATGACACATAGAGCACGGCAGAGGAGCCGCTTCCCACCGCAAGATGCCCCCGCCGCCGCCGCGTAATCTAAATTTGCCATGAAAAACGTTTGGATTGCCATGCTTAAAATCTGAATGTTTATCATTTTCGTTTATTTTAGATCGATTGACGTATGAATGTAAAGTCAGAGTCAGACTGAATGAAATCTATGGTTTGATCGATTGAATTTTCTGCTAGAGCCGTATCGAATTAAATATAAAGCGTCATCAAGCCACATGTATTCCTTCTCATCCAACGACCTAGACTGCTTCAATGTCGAGTGCTCAACACGTTTAGCATTGTCGGCGTTCTGGGAACGGGGGTCCCCATACTTGCCTACCTGCGGCCCACGGCGTGGCTCCGTGAGTGGGCCCGTATGGCTCATCTTCACCAGCAAGGACTCAAGACCCTCGCGAGGAGCCAAGCCTCACGAGGCGGGCGACACAAGACCTCCTCAGGAGCGGCCTCACCAGGCTGGCTCGCGAGGGGCGGAGAGTTCAAGGCCAGGCAAACCTAGCGAGGTTCTAGTGACGTGAGCCATGACGACCAAGGCCAGGCGGGCGCCAGCACGCACAGTGTCCTTGTTTCCTCTTTGGTGCTAAGGAAGCAGGCGCAGACGTGGAGTACCGAGGCGTCAAGCAAAGGTTTCCATATTAGTGAAACAAGACCAAGACCAGAAGGACAGCAAGATGGAGGTCACCGTGGAGCCCAAGACGGCGTCACCACCAGAGCCTTTGACATGCAAAGACTGTTTTTGTCAGGATAAGCTGTACTAGTTGTCCCCTTTTAAATTGGCTGTTGTTGGCTCCCTTCCCGCTCAATATTTGGGGAGAGGACTAGGGCCTCTATAAATAAGACTAGCCACCACCGTAGCTAGAGGAGGAGAGAGAGACCAGTCTGGCCAAGAGAGACCAGGACAACCACGAGTTCACCAAGCACAAGAACACCTCTCCTCAGGAGGTTGTTCTTCCCCTTGTACTAATCATCCTCAACCTAAGAGGAAATCCACCACACGACACTGGAGTAGGGTATTACACCACAATGGTGGCCCGAACCAGTATAAATCTTGTGTCCCTTGTGTTGTGAGTTTTTCGAGTTAGTTCGTAAGATCTTAGTCGAGCTAGGCCGTGGATCGGTAGGGGGGATATCTTCGCGCGCACCCCAGTGTTCGAACCTTGAGGGTTTTGCCGGAACCCATGATCCGACATTTGGCGCGCCAAGTAGGGGTGTGCCAGAGCTTCTCTACCGCCGGTCGACTCACCAACGCTTTGCGGTTCCGATGTCCGGCGACTCAAGGACCAACACCCACCGATGGGCAGCATGGTCGGCCCGGACGGCGCCGCCTGCCAGGGAAGACCTCAACCCCGCGCTCCAAGTAGCACGAGCGCCACCAGACACTACGAGCGCGGGTGGCGCGGCCAGGCGTTGTCCGCCCTCACTCCAGGACTGGTGCGAGCTGCTGCAAGGGCTGCAAGCCACGCCGCGGCAACAACACCGCACACCCGGAGGGAGCAGGCAAACATGCGAGCTGCGCTCACGGTGGCACGGGAACTGCTGCGGTGTCGGCTGATGGAGAGCGGCCGGGATGCGCTACTGGAACGCGTCGCCGAGCTACTGGACGCTGCGGCTTCAGGAGCGCCGCTCTTCTGTTCTTTGCTCACACCACAAGCCGTGGTCGGGTCGCACGCGCACCGCCAGGCTTCATTGACACCGGCGCGACCGACGGAACTGCACGCCCGCTCGCGCCCGCGCCACCCCTGCTGGGTGTGGGCACGAGCACTGCCACCTATGGCCCAGGCGAGATGCAACCCTACCATCCTCGAGGCGGCACGCTAAGTCGGGCGACGTGGAGTGTGGGGCACTACGGCGAGGTCCTTGAGGCGGTGGCCTCGGAGGCCTACGTGCCCCACATGGTGGACCAGGAGTACGTGCTGGAAGACAACCCTGGCTCGTTCCTTGAGCCGGGCTGGGAGGAGGAGGTGCTCGAAGCTGGCACCTTTCAGGACCCCTCCGGGAGCCTCGCCAACCGCGCCGAGGACAACTGCTACAAGGTACCACTAATTTCTCCGGAGTAGGCTTACGCTAACCATTGTGCGCAGGGGGATCAGGTCGCAGCAGCAGATGGCGGTCCCGGCTCGTCGGCCTCCCTCCCGCCAGGGGGCATGCTGGGGGCTGCAGGAAGGAAGCCGGGACGAAGCCCCTCCTCGGCGCCGCACGGAACAATGTGTCCCCCAGAGGTAGGGCCTCTGCCGGGGAGGTGCTCCAGAGCCTACCCCTGGCAGAGGACCCGTGGTCTCCAAGGGAGCCGGTGGCGTCCCCTCTGCCCTCCTTGGTGCCGTCCTGGTCTCTGGCCATCCCGGCGGTGGTAGGGGGCGGCGCAAGGCGGGACCCTCGTCTGGCGATATGAAGTAAGGCTCACGCCTGTGAAGATCGCCGCCCGTGACACTCTCATGTAATAATGAGTGGGGCTGCACATGCCCCGGAGTCTCAGGAGTGCCGCCCTCGGGCCTCGGGGGCTCCCTCCCACGTCCTAGTGGCGGCACTTAGCTCTGCGCAGGTGAGAAGACTTGAAGACAAGAAGACTAGACTAGGTGCCGGACGTGGCCATTTGCTTTGGATCCCCATTTTCTATAGCCTTGCCTTCTGGATTTGGATTTAAGTTGGAATTGAGTTTTCA
>NC_041380.1:286374194-286423011 GCF_002162155.2 Triticum dicoccoides | reverse complement strand
GTGCCTTTTCTCGTTTGAGCGATTTCCTGCTGTCTGGTTCTTGCCTTATTTCGGAGTTCGCGCCTGTTGCTTCCCCCTCGCGGGCCCCTTGCGAGAGGGGCTGAGCAAGACGTACACGCGCCACGCGCTTGCCGCGCCCCGGCTAGCGCTCGCTTATCACGCTGCCCCCTCGGGTGTCTCGGTGAGTTCCTCCGGAGCTTCCAACCACACGAGCCGGTTTAGGCTCGCCCAGGCTAAGGTAAACCGCAATGAAAACTTCGCCCCAGGGCATGTGGGTCCAGAAAGATACATATTCAACTCGACCTAACAAGATAAAGGAAGTAGCACATTTACAAGAGGGGCTTCCCCTCCAAAAAAATGCTCTTACAACTTCAAGGGCTATGCGCGAAGCTTCTGTGTGCAGGACAAATGGCTGGGAAGCACGGGATTAGTCGGACATGTCACTCGCCGCGTCCCCCGGATCGCCCTTAGACGCGTCGCTGGCATCGCCGCCACCATCGCTGGTGATGGTGTCCTGGACTAGGGGGTACTCACCACGTCGTCTCCCGGTTAGTTAGATTGGGCCGAGCACCCCCATGGCCATATACTCATGGGCCAGTTCAGACAGCTGCCGCATACAAGGAAGATTCCACAAGACTTGGTGGTCAAGGCTAGGACTCCTCCCCTGCCGGCGTATTCGGCTAGGACTCCTGTTATCCTAGGCCTCTGGTGCATTATATAAACCAGGGCTAGGCTAGTCGATATATATATAATACAACAATCATACCATAGGCTAGCTTCTAGGGTTTAGCCTCTACGACTAGTGGTAGATCAACTCTTGTAATACTCATATCATCAAGATCAATCAAGCCGGACGTAGGGTATTACCTCCATCGAGAGGGTCCGAACTTGGGTAAACATCGTGTCCCCTGTCTCCTGTTACCCATCGATCCATGATACACAGCTTGGGACCCCCTACCCAAGATCTACCAGTTTTGACACCGACAATGGTCCTTTCATTGAGAGTTCCGCTGTGTGATCGGCAAAAGGATCGATGCCTCGTCTGTAGGTCAACTGCGATGCCAGCATCTTCGTCGCCAGCTCGACTGGTCACCTTGGCTCGACCAAGGACTGAGGGAGTCCTGGATTAGGGGGTGTCCGGATAGCCGGACTATATCTTCGGCCGGACTCCTGGACTATGAAGATACAAGATTGAAGACTTTGTCCCGTGTCCGGAAGGGACTTTCCTTGGCGTGGAAGGCAAGCTTGGCGATACGGATATGTACATCTCCTACCATTGTAACCGACTCTTTGTAACCCTAGCCCTCTCCGGTGTCTATATAAACAAGAGAGTTTTAGTCCATAGGACGAACAACAATCATACCATAGGCTAGCTTCTAGGGTTTAACCTCTCTGATCTCGTGGTAGATCTACTCTTGTACTACCCATATCATCAATATTAATCAAGCAGGACGTAGGGTTTTACCTCCATCAAGAGGGCCGGAACCTGGGTAAAACATCGTGTCCCCTGCCTCCTGTTACCATCCGGCCTAGACGCACAGTTCGGAACCCCCTACCCGAGATCCGCCGGTTTTGACACCGACATTGGTGCTTTCATTGAGAGTTCCTTTGTGTCATCACTTTTAGGCCCAATGGCTTCTCCGATCATCAACAGCGATGCAATCCAGGGTGAGACTTTTCTCCCCGAATAGATCTTCGTATTCGGCGGCTTTGCACTGCGGGCCAATTCGCTTGGTCATCTCGAGCAGATCGAAAGCTACGCCCCTGGCCATCAGGTCAGGTTTGGAAGTTTGAACTACATGGCCGACATCCGCGGAGACTTGATCTTCGACGGATTCAAGCCACAGCCGAGAGCGCCGCACTGTCACGATGGGCATGATTTAGCTCTGCCGCCGAATAGTGCCCTGGAGGCCGCACCTATGTCCGCTCCAACCCCTAGCTCGGAGCCAATCACACCAACCGAGGAAGGGTGGTTAGACACCGCCTCGGGGGCTGCAATCTCTACGGCGATCGAGCCGAACACCAGCCTTATTCTCTGCGAAGCCCGTGACTCCAAGGAGCCGGACTCCTCTCCAGGCTCCGAGACCTCCGCACCCCGACCGATCGAACCCGATTGGGCGCCGATCATGGAGTTCACCGCCGCGGACATTTTTGAGCACTCGCCCTTCGGCGATATTCTGAATTCACTAAAGTCTCTCTCTTTGTCAGGAGAGCCCTGGCCGGACTATGGTCGGCAAGGTTGGGATGCGGATGATGAAGAAATTCAAAGCCCACCCACCACCCACTTCATAGCCACTGTCGATGATTTAACCGACATGCTCGACTTCGACTCCGAAGACATCGACGGTATGGACGCCGATGCAGGAGACGATCAAGAACCAGCGCCTATAGGGCACTGGAAAGCCACCTCGTCGTATGATATATACATGGTGGAAACCCCAAAAGAAGGCAATGGCGATGGAACAGCGGAGGATGACCCCTCCAAGAAGCAGCCTAAGCGCCGGCATTAGCGGCGCTGCTCTAAATCCCGCCAAAACAAAAATGGGGATTCCGGCACGGGGGATAATAACACCCCGGACAGTGCCGAAGACAACCACCTCCAGCAAAATTCAGCACAGGAGGATAGAGAAGCCAGCCCTCATGAGAGAGCGGGAGACAGAGAGGTCGAGGACGATAATTATATGCCTCCCTCCGAAGACGAGGCAAGCCTCGACGACGATGAATTTGTAGTGCCGGAGGATCCCATCGAACAAGAGCATTTCAAACGCAGGCTTATGGCCATGGCGAGCAGCCTCAAGAAAAAACAGCAACAGCTTAGAGCTGATCAAGATTTGCTAGCCGACAGATGGACTGAAGTCCTTGCAGCCGAAGAGTATGAACTCGAATGCCCCTCCAAGAGCCACCCAAAGCGCAGGTTGCTACCCCAATTAGAGGAGGAAGCACCTAAACCTACATCACCAATGCATGATGCGGCCGACCAGCCACTCCGTGGCGCGACAGAGAGGACTCTCGGCCCTCCACTCAAGCCGCACCCCGGCGCCGCTCAAAAACTACCAAGGCATGGGAAAATGCGCCAGACCTGTGAGATATATTGGAGGACAAGGCAAGGCAAACAAGATCGATCTACAGATCACGTGGGCGCCCCACGGCAGGAGACGGTACTCGTCACGCCGGATACAGTAAATCCGCCCGGGCCGAACACAGTAGACAAAGCTCGTTTGAGCTGCGTCGTGATGTAGCCCAATACAGAGGCGCCGCACACCCACTATGCTTCACAGATGAAGTAATGGATCATCAAATGCCCGAGGGTTTCGAACCCATGAACATCGAATCATACGATGGCACAACAGATCATGCGGTATGGATGGAGGACTGTCTCCTTCATATCCACATGGCCCGCGGTGATGACCTACATGCCATCAAATACCTCCCCCTCAAGCTTAATGGACCAGCCCGGCATTGTCTTAACAGGTTGCCAGCAGAATCAATTGGTTGTTGGGAGGACCTGGAAGCCGCATTCCTCGACAATTTCCAGGGAACTTATGTGCGACCACCAGACGCCGATGACCTAAGCCACATAATTCAGCAGCCAGAGGAATTGGCCAGACAATTCTGGACACGGTTCCTAACCAAGAAAAATCAAATCGTCGACTGTCCGGACGCAGAGGCCCTAGCAGCCTTCAAGCATAACATCCGCAACGAGTGGCTTGCACAGCACCTAGGACAGGAAAAGCTGAAATCTATGGCAGCCCTCACGACACTTATGACCCGCTTTTGCGCGGGAGAAGACAGCTGGCTAGCTCGCAGCAATAACATGACCAAGAGCCCTGGTAATTCGGATACCAAGGACAGCAGTGGCAGGTCGCGTCGCAACAAGCAAAAGCGCCGCATTAACGGCGACAATGCTGAGGATACGGCAGTTAGTGCCGGATTCAGAGGCTCTAAACCCGGTCAGCGGAAAAAGCCATTCAAAAGAAATACTCCGGGCCCATCCAGTTTGGACCGAATACTCGACCGCTCATGCCAGATACATGGCACCCCCAAAAAACTAGCCAATCACACCAACAGGGATTGTTGGGTGTTCAAGCAGGCAGGCAAATTAAATGCCGAAAGCAGAGACAAGGGGCTGCATAGCGATGACGAGGAGGAGCCCCGGTCACCGAACAATAGTGGACAGAAAGGCTTTCCCCCACAAGTGCGGATGGTGAACATGATATACACAACCCACGTCCCTAAGAGGGAGCGGAAGCATGCGCTAAGGGACGTATATGCGATGGAGCCAGTCACCCCAAAGTTCAACCCATGGTCTTCCTGCCTGATCACTTTTGATCAAAGGGACCACCCCACTAGCATCCATCATGGCGGATTCGTCGCATTGGTTCTAGACCCAATTATTGACGGATTTCACCTCACTAGAGTCCTTATGGACGGCAGCAGCAGCCTGAACCTGCTTTACCAGGATATAGTGCAGAAAATGGGCATCGATCCCTCGAGGATTAAACCTACTAGAACAACCTTTAAAGGCGTCATACCAGGTGTAGAGGCCAACTATACAGGCTCAATTACACTTGAAGTGGTCTTCGGATCTCCGGATAATTTCCGAAGCGAGGAGTTAATCTTCGACATAGTCCCGTTCCGCAGTGGCTATCACGCACTGCTCGGGCGAACCGCATTTGCCAAGTTCAATGCGGTGCCGCACTACGCATACCTCAAGCTCAAGATGCCAGGCCCTCGAGGAGTCATCGCGGTCAATGGAAACACCGAACGCTCTCTCCGAATGGAGGAGCATACGGCGGCTATCGCAGCGGAAGTACAAAGCAGCCTCCCAAGGCAATTCTCCAGTCCGGCCATTAAACATCCGGACACCATCAAGCGCGCCCGGACTAACCTACAACAAGACCGCCTGGCACGTTTCGAGCAAGCGTAGCAATGTGGCCCCAACCCCAACCCTCGCGAACTTGTGAAACTAGTGTTGCGCGTACATAACTATGCTCTAGAAATACCATGGGCACAGGGGAAGGGGCACCATCACGGCACGCCCAAAACGCGGCTTAAACCGCACTAGGGGCTGCCAATTTCTTAAATTTTCTCTTATTTTCAGGACTCCATTCTTCGGAAGGCTTGTCCGGCAGTACAATTGCCGCACAAACGATACAACCAGGGAAGCAAAAAGCTACGCCGCACTACGGAACCCTAAGGCGGTCTCTATAACGAGCAGTACACCTGTTTCGCATAACATCCCGCAGCTCGCCCCTGGAAAGGACATATTTGATAGTCCCATCTTTTGCTTATCGCACTATTTGTATCGTTCTGCTTTGATCGCAGCTTTTTTAAATAAACAATGCATAGCTTCCGTCTATTATTGCATTACCTCTTTTTTACGAATATATGTTCATTAATGACATGTTGCACCCGTACACTTTGGTACGGCCAATATGCTAGGGGCTTAAGTACCCCACAACATGGTGTGAGAAGTCCAAACACTTTCACAAGTGTGGCACCCCGAACTTATAGCATTATATGCATCGGCTCCGAATCATGTCTTGGGTCAATAGTTGGGTTTGCCCGGCTCCTATGTTTTGGTACCTTATGTTCCGTTATATCGGCTAAGGTAGCACTAGGAGAACTACTGCGATTGTGCCCCAGTTGAGCTGGGCTAAGCACCTCAGTAGAGAAAGCTAAAACTGACCGTCATGATAAGGCGAGAGCTGGTCGCTGTTCGAGAGGTTTTCGAGTCCCTAAAGACTTATGCCGCTTAGAGCGAGGAGTCGGCTTTGTCCGTCCTAGGCGTGGATAGCGCCCCGAACTCGGTCTTCCGAACACTAGGGGCTTCACCGAAATTTAAAATTATAGAATTCTATGGCTAAGTGAGAGTGTTCAAGCATTATAGTTTGATTGCCTTGTTCGTTGTGTTGAGCGCCTCCCTCGAAGGACCCAAGAATGGGAAAAAGAGCGCTCATGTTTATCCCGAACACCCCAGCACTCGTGCCATGTGGGCAGAAGCCGACGACTCGCCATCTCTCAAATTTGATAAACGGCCGCACAGAAGGTAATATTTTAAATTCAAAAAGAATTGCTTAGCGCACATGAACAAGTTTTCAGCGCACAGGATAAAATGAGCGAGTTCACTGAAAAATTACATTCATGGAACATTCATCCGCCATAAGGAGGGCCCCCTTCAGAACGCCCTCATAATACATCTCGGTCTTGCGATGCTCCTTGCCCGGCGGTGGCCCGTCCTTCACAAGCTTCTCAGCATCCAGCTTGCCCCAGTGCACCTTCGCACGGGCAAGCGCCCTACGGGCACCCTCGATGCATACGGAGCGCTTGATGACTTCGAGCCTTGGATAGGCCTCCACCAGCCGCCTCACCAGCCCGAAGTAGCTCCCAGGCATGGCCTCTCCAGGCCACAGCCGGACTATGAGGCCCTTCATGGCCTGTTTGGCCACCTTATGGAGCTCAACCAGCTGTTTCAGCTGGTCGCTTAAGGCCACCGGGTGTTCGGCCTCAACATACTGAGACCAGAACACCTTCTCCGTTGAGCTTCCCTCCTCGGCTCGGTAGAAGGCGGCGGCATCCGACACGTTATGGGGCAAGTCTGCGAATGCTTCTAGAGAGCTCCGGATTCGGGTAAGTGACAAGTAATTCACTTTTACGTGCTTGCTTTGCATAAAGAATGCCTTACCCGCCGCTATCTTTTTTATTGCCTCAACCTCCTGGAGGGCCTTCTGGGCTTTGGCCTTGGCAGACTTGGCATCTTCAATGGCCGCCGCGAGCTCAGAATCTCGCATCTTCGAGTGAAGCTCCAAACTCTCATGTTTTTTCATGAGAGCCTGGAGCTCTTGCCGCACCTCGCCAACCTGTGTCTCATGCTTCTCCCGCTCGGTGTGCTCCGTGGCCGCCCTCTTTTCGGCCTCGGACAGCGCTTGCTTAAGGGTCGCCACCTCAGTTGTGGCCCCTACAATAGCCGCGTTAATCCTGTCACTTTTTGCAATTGCACCTTTCACATATTTCAATAAGGTATTTCTTACCTTCCTTCTCCTCGAGCTGCTGCTTGGCTAGCAGCGAAGCCTGCATACACATATTGACTTGATCATGTTAGACTCCTGCGAATGTTATTAGATCCTCTATTCAGCTTTTCTTTCCGAACGCCCAACAGAGCATCAGGGGCTACTGTCTATGCGGTAATATTTTTACATATCCTTTACTTACCTCAAAGCCTGTAAGAAGGCTGGCACAGGCTTTAGTCAGTCCGCTCTTGGTGGACTGAACCTTCTGGATCACCGCACTCATAATAGGCGGTGCTCCTCATCGATGGAGGCGCCGTTAAGCGTCTCCAGCAAACTGTCCGGTGCCTCCGGTTGGACGGAGGTCACCGTCTCGGTAGGCTTGCTTCTCTTGGAAGGAGGCTGCCTACCAGGGTCCGGAACCATTGAAGGTTCCGGCGCGGTGTCCGGCTCAAGGATGGACTTGGAGCCCTTGGGGGTTCTATCCCCTTTACGCCTGGAGTCCGGGAGGTTGCCTTGCGGCGCCTCCAGGACCACCTCCTCCTGGCTTGGAACCTGTTGGGACGCCACCTTGGTGCCATCCGTAGGGTGGGGGGAGGAAGCCATCGGAAGCAAATTCACATCCGACGAATCCAGGGAGCCACTCGATGACTCGTCGAGCCCGGCCTTGGGCGGACTGCACAATCATGTTCGACGTAAGGAAAAATTGTGCAATGGGGGAATACTATGAATCACTCTGGTATCTGGATAATTACGATCTCGCTAGGGGCTTGGCCCTGTGCGGCCACTCCTCTTCGACGTCATCGGCGTTGGTGGAGTAGTCCGGAGCAAGGGTCTTCCCCCTCTTGGACCCTTCGGCCTCCCCGGTTGGGGCGGCCTTCCTTTTCTTCCCTTCCCCCACTGGAGGGGGAGAGGTCTCTTCTTCCTCCTCCTTGTCTTCATGGGAGGAGTGCGCCTTGGAGTCGTCGGATGATGAACCCGACACCTCCTGGCGCCGGGCACTCTTTCGAGTCCCCGTGGCCTTCTTCTTGGCCTTCTTCTTCGGCACCACGTAGGGTGCCGGAACAAGCAGCTTCGCCAAGCGAGCGTCCGCTGGGCCTTCGGGCAAAGGAGCCAGACAGTTGATCTGTCCGGACATCTCTTGCCAATCCTGTCAAAGGTGAGGGAGCTTAGATCCCTCATGGAGTCAAACTATGAAAAACTAATACCCTGTAAAAGGTAAAAACAGCTTACCGCACGAGCATGACGCTGCGTGCTGAATCCGCAATCCTCGGTAGCGGATGCGGGGGCCTCGGCACCCTTGAACAGCACCTTCCAGGCATCTTCGTACGTCGTGTCAAAGAGCCTGCTCAGAGTTCGGTGCCGTGCCGGGTCGAACTCCCACAGGTTGAAAGCCCGTTGTTGACACGGGAGGATCCGGCGGATGAGCATAACCTGGACTACGTTGACAAGTTTGAGCTTCCTGTCCACCAAGGTTTGGACGCATGTTTGGAGTCTGGTCAACTCTCCTTTTTTACACCACGACAGGCCCGTCTCTTTCTAGGAGGCGAGCCGCGTAGGGGGTCCGGATTGGAACTCGGGGGCTGCGACCCATTCAGGGTCGCGCGGCTCAGTGATGGAAAACCACCCCGACTGCCACCTCTTTAGGGACTCCACGAAGGAGCCCTCGAACCATAGGACGTTGGGCATCTTGCCCACCATGGCACCTCCGCACTCCGCTTGGGTGCCGCGCTCCACCTTCGGCTTGACATTGAAAGTCTTGAGCCATAGGCCAAAATGGGGGCGGATGCAGAAGAAAGCCTCGCACACGATGATAAACGCCGAGATGTTGAGGACAAAGTTCGGGGCCAGATCGTGGAAATCCAGGCCATAGTAGAACATGAGCCCCCGGACAAATGGGTGGAGAGGGAAGCCCAGTCCGCGGAGGAAATGGGGGAGGAACACCACCCTCTCATGGGGCCTAGGGGTGGGGATGAGCTGCCCCTCTTCGGGAAGCCGGTGTGCAATGTCATTAGACAAGTATCCGGCCTTCCTCAGTCTTTTGATGTGTCCGTCCGTGACGGAGGAGACCATCCACTTGCCTCCCGCTCCGGACATGGCTGGAGA
This sequence comes from Triticum dicoccoides, assembly GCF_002162155.2. Classification (NCBI taxonomy): domain Eukaryota; kingdom Viridiplantae; phylum Streptophyta; class Magnoliopsida; order Poales; family Poaceae; genus Triticum; species Triticum dicoccoides. The sequence continues at coordinate 286,413,898 of NC_041380.1, read as the reverse complement.
AGGTTGAGGTGGGGTGTGTTGACTTGGGCGCTGGAGCTCGAGTGTGCGGAAATGGATAGTCAAAGGAGGAAGAAGGCGTGGATGAAAAGGCGGATCCTTATCCCCTTATATGGGCGGACGCGACTATGCGCCCCCACCAGCCTGGTAAAACTCGCTTATCTCCCAAGCGCCGTAGTCAATGGCGCGGTTGGGTTACCCACGCCCGTATTGATGAGAATCCCGGAATAAGGGGACACGATCTCTGCTTTAACAAGACGTGCCAAGGAAACCACCTCGCTAAACGCGCTGAGGTAGAACAATAAAACGATTCAAATAAAGACTTGCCGTGGTGTGATGTCACGCTACGGAATACGTCAGCAGATTAGATTTGTGTAAATATTATTCTCTCTATGGCAATATGTTGAAACTTATTTTGCAGAGCTAGACACTACCTTTGTGTTTAAAATCTTCTATGAAGTACTTGGAGGAGGAACCCGCCTTGCAATGCCGAAGACAATCTGCGCGCCGGACTCATCGTCATTGAAGCCTGGTTCAGGGGCTACTGAGGGAGTCCTGGATTAGGGGGTGTCCCAATAGCCGGACTATATCTTCGGCCGGACTCCTTGACTATTAAGATACAAGATTGAAGACTTCATCCCGTGTCCGGAAGGGACTTTCCTTGGCGTGGAAGGCAAGCTTGGCGATATGGATATGTAGATCTCCTACCATTGTAACCGACTCTGTGTAACCCTAGCCCTCTCTGGTGTCTATATAAACCGGAGAGTTTTAGTCCGTAGGACGAACAACAATCATACCATAGGCTAGCTTCTAGGGTTTAGCCTCTCTGATCTCATGGTAGATCTACTCTTGTACTACCCATATCATCAATATTAATCAAGTAGGACGTAGGGTTTTACCTCCATCAAGAGGGCCCGAACCTGGGTAAAACATCGTGTCCCCTGCCTCGTGCTACCATCCGGCCTAGACGCACAGTTCGGGACCCCCTACCCGAGATCCGCCAGTTTTGACACCGACAAGGACCATGCTCCATCTCTGATCTTCATGTTCGGACGAGGGCCCTCATCAACATCAACTCCGATCTCTATCAAGATTATGGAGGAATCATCCATGGAGCTCGGGGGCTCAACGTCAACATTGTCCTCGGGCGACCGTGCTGGTTTTTCCAAACAGTGAACTTGTATCCGCTGCCACCACCTCTTAGAGCATCGCTTTGACGATACCTTTGGTGGAATTATGCAGAATTGAGTCTACAACAACCCTGCAAAATTTCGTCGAGTTCCGATGGAGGAATCTCCTGCAATCAACGATATACCGGAGCCCTGTCAAATCTGGACGAGTTTAGGTCGTGGTCTCCAGCACCTAGCTCGGATGTCCTTTAGAATATCCAACCGTTGATCAGCTGCGGAATTCCTATATCTAACACCCCTCAAAATTTCAGCTCGATCCGACCATCCAAACTCCGGGAACCTTCCTATGGTGCATCACTTTTCGGGTCTGTTTTCTGCGTGAATACAGATCCGACCCGAATTCATGTTTCTTTATGAACGTGATATGGGACAACCTTCGTAAAGGAATTTTCTCCTAGGGTATTGTGTGTTGTTTTTAAACACGTGCCCATAAAATTTTAAGCCACCTCTGAGGTAATCTTCACTATCATGCTGGTGTCAAACCAGTCCGACAATATTGCTCCACGGCTACCGACTTGCGCTAAACACGCCGTAGCCTTTTGAGCCGAGCTCAACTTCTTCGGATCATCATCTCGGCGAGCGAACAAGAGTTCGGAATCAACAAGGATAAATCATCACGAACATCGCCGCCCCATGGAATACATGGAGCGGGAACACATGCATTGCCGCATGGTCACTTCATCAAACCGGCATTGACCGCGTCACAAGTTACGACCTGCGTTGGCATGGCCGCACTATTGCTTATTCAAGCCGATGTCCATCACGCCGAACTGCTTCAACACCTCGGCTGACACAGCAGCTGCAACGTCTCCTTACCGACTTGCTCCCTCTCCTCGGCTAGACCGAGGGCTTCACCATCTCTTCATCAACTTACTTCGGAGACTTTGGCATCACCAGCCGACCAGCTTCATCACATTAGCTGGACCACGGGCTTTTCCTCAGCGAGCCAACCTTTGCTAGCATCGCCATGCCACCGCTTCATCACCCATCAGGCAATGGGTGTGCGGATCGAGCCCCAATTTTGGGAGTAACCTTTCTCCAGATTGCTACAACAGATAAATCAGGTGCTATCAATCCTATTATTTTTTTCTTGCTTGGGTTTATTTTTACCAAGGAATTATTACTCCGGTTTGTTTCATCATCTATGCACAGGTCTATCAAATGGTGGCCGCATTAACAACGGCCACGTGGTGGTTCGGTCAGTTTTCGTATACAGTTCAGCGAATGCCGCATCTGGAACTCAGACCGGCCTGCGAATACAGGCTTGGCCATGCCTTCACCGCGTCACGCCGACGCCCTACATCGACATGACTTCGACGCCAGGCCACATCTCTTTCAATAAATTATTTTTGTGAAAAGCAATTATCCTTTTTGGACCGCACTATGTTATGTGTGTAGGTGATCGACTTCGACTGTGTCACGTAGTCTCTTCAGCAAGCCGATGTCGTCGTCCCAATCGGCGTAAATCGGCTCGCGTGATCACCTTGTTGGTCATGTTGCCATACCGACGTGTTCGGTTGCCTAGGGGACTTCGGCATCGTCGAGAGAGCTCTACCTCATCGAGTGTTCGGCGCACATGCCATATTTCTTTAATCACTTTGCATAAATTATTGATCATGCAACAATTTTTTATTATTATTATTCCTATTATCTCCGGCTTGCACTATTTTCTGTGCACAGGTAGATAATTCGGGCAGCGCTGTCACCGCGGCGTACTGATGTACCTCAGCTGACCGGGGGCTTCATCATCACTTCATTAACACACGCTGGGGGCTTTGGCGTCACACTGCCGGCCTGCTCTGTCGCCGTGGTCGGACTGGGGTTTTCAACCTCGCCCATCGACTATGCTGCGTCACCACTTCATCAAGCCGAGTTGTTTACTCGGACATCTCGGGACCGGCTTGGGGGCTGGGATCTTGTCCCGCCACAATCTCAGCCTGCGTCATCAACATCGAGCACATTAACCAGCTAAGTCGCTTTCGTGCTCAAAAACTTTAAGTTTTAAATTTTGTTTGGTTCGACCAAGCATTATACTTTTCGGCACAAAGTTGTTTGTGACAAAGTTCGTTGTCAAAACTTTGTTTGTGACTCGCATATTCAAATACCCCATTTTTTGGGGGGGCTCCCTTGATGGAGCTTTTCCTCTTGCATATGATTATACGTGTACGGCTTCGTTCCTTGTTCGTGTATTACGCCACAATATGCACCATATTGACCTAAGCGATTTGCAAGCTGGGTTGCCTCGCTCCTGTGTTTACCCCTACGTTCCCGATTGTTTAGCTAGGGAGTAAAGGGAGCACCTCTGCGACTGTCACAACCGGGTCATCCGAGCTCTGACCTCAGACTGGGTGAAGCCGAAAGCTAGCGCTCTTATTGTTTTCAATCATGGTCAGCACACAACAGAACACATGAGTACAAAAAATCTATTGCACAAGTCTCATAGTAATAATGAGCACCAAAGAAAGGTATCGGTGGGGGTACTATTTTCTTCGAAGATGCTTCTTACACTTCGTTAGTAATATAGCATAAGTTCCCGGAGCGCGCTTTGTCTGTTACAGCCTTATGTCCTGATTGCCTGGTCATCGGAAACACCATCGATACTCTTGATAGGAGGAGTACATGACACTCTTCGGCCCTTGGCCGAAGAGGGAGAAGCCGACAGTCGGTTAAGATGTGTTTAATGTTCGGGTGAACACATATATGATATAAGTACTTCGGTACATACAATCATTATACATAAAATTCTTTTACCCAAGTCACTTGGGGGCTCTTAAAATTTATATGTGAGCTATAAATGTGTTTTCTTCTTAGTCGTTGTCAAAACACGACAGAAGCACAATTTTTTTCTCTTCCAATTTTTGGATTGGCACCAAACACTTAATCTTGTTCAGACATCATGTTTTTACTGACATTTTTTGGTTTTCCAAGCTTTTGGCAATTTTAAACTATTTGTGTGTTTTCAGCACAAGTCTCGCAGTGCAACGCTGGACACCTTTAGAGATTCGGAAAAAACATTCTTGGATATTGTTATATATGCATCGGTTTCGAATTGTGTCTTCGGTCAATAGTTGGGTTGCCCGGCTCCTGCGCTTGCCTCCTACGTTCCGCTTTGTTTGGCTAGGTGTGCTAAGGGAGAACCACTGCGATTGTGCTTCCAGCTCACATTGTTAAGCACCTCAGTGGAGAAAGCCGAAAACTAACTTTCACAATAAGCGTAAACTGGTCAGCGATCTGATGACTGTGTTAAATGACGGGCCATTCATAACATTGGCCGAAGTGTTTACGGCTTGACCTCGACTGTCACCGAACACTACCGGGGGCTAGTAACTGGCCTCCCAAACTAAATCCTCAATATTTTGCTCTTACATTAGAGCTGAGGTTTCATGATCATGCTTAGCATGACAACCCAAAGAAAGGAACCGATAGCGGGACTATTTTCTTTGGAAGACATTTCTTATGTTAAATAGTAATATAACATATCTCTTTACGTACCTTTGTTTAGATTGCCTTGTTTGTCGTAAATCTTTGCCCTCATAAAGGCTTTATAAAGTAGGACAAACACTCCTCGGCTACTGGCCGAGGAGGTGGAAGCCGATGGTCGGTCAACAAAGTTTTGTACAATGCGGATCCGAGCATTAATGACATAAAGTACTTGGATACATAGAGTCATTACACATAATTTGTGATTTTACTATGGATATTGATCCTTAATTCGGCCACCCGTGCCCGCATTAAGGCTCGGGGGCTACTGGGCTTCGAGCTTGTTATTTACAAATATTAAAGGGGCACATCGATCCCCTGATCTGGTGTTGCCACCAGACCAGTGTCTCGGGGGCTACTGCATGGCCTGTCCAATGCAGAAAATTTTAAGTGCAATACAGTTTCTGAGGAGATTTTGATCCTAAGGTTGGTCGGCCGCACCCAACCTGAGTCTCGAGGACTGAGCATGCCACTTTTTGTGTCCCGAAGTATTCTGCCGAGCTAGGACTTGATCCTTAGGCCGATTTTGTAGATCAACCTGAGTCTCAGTGGCTACTGGGATCAGCGGTCTTATGTCATCCTTTAGGTGCATCTCGGTTGTTAGGCCGATACACACCTTGAGGGCTGCTGGCTATATATCTCGGCAGAGAATAAATTGCACCAATCAAAAATATTGACAAAAAATCGGCCCACGGTCGGGGTGGTGCACCACCTCGGAAACAGTCCGGCATAAAGCTCGGGTGCTAGTGGCTGGCTCCATAGAGGGCATTTGCGGCATTAAGCTCGGCTAAACTCCTTCAACTTTTTTGAACCAAGGTGATTTATGACACCTCGGATATAGTCCGGCGTTGGAGCTTGGACATAGTCCGGCATTGGAGCTCAGATACATTTCGGCGTTGGAGCTCAGAAGCGGTCCGGCGTTGGTGCTCGTCTGCAAAAGATACCATGAATATAGTCCGGCGTTGGAGCTCGAACGCAAGAGGACGCTGCCACCCGAGAACAACTTCAAACCCGAGGTGTGGCATAAAAATAACAAGGCATTGATAGAGTCCGGAAACTCAAAGGGTCTCCTCGGATACTCGACATATAAACTCTTTGGATGCACGTTGGTGATCCTCAAGATCGAAGAAGATTTGTTGAACCAATTTTCAAGACCGACGACCGAAGATGAAGAACAGTTCAGAAGAATCGAGAAGTGTCCCCAACTTGAAGACCGGTTCAGGGGGCTACTGATGGTGTCCTGGACTAGGGGGTACTCACCACGTCGTCTCCTGGTCAGTTAGATTGGGACGAGGACCCCCATGGCTGTATACTCATGGGCCAGTTCGGACAGCTACCGCATACAAGGAAGATTCCACAAGACTTGGTGGTCAAGACAAGGACTCCTCCCCCATCGGCGTATTCGGCTAGGACTCATGTTATCCTAGGCCTCTGGTGCATTATATAAACCAGGGCCAGGCTAGTCGATATATATATAATACAACAATCATACCATAGGCTAGCTTCTAGGGTTTAGCCTCTATGATCTCGTGGTAGATCAACTCTTGTAATACTCATATCATCAAGATCAATCAAGCATGACGTAGGGTATTACCTCCATGGAGAGGGCCCGAACCTGGGTAAACATCGTGTCCCCTGTCTCCTGTTACCCATCGATCCATGATACACAGCTTGGGACCCCCTACCTGAGATCTGCTGGTTTTGACACGGACAGCTGGCATCGCTGCCACCATCGATGGCATCACCATCACCTCCACCAGCGCCACCATCCCCATCGTCGACCACATTGCCCGCGTCCACCGCGACCACCACCCCATCATCGTCGGAAGTGAAGGACCTGACCAACGCGTCCACATTATCTTCCACCCATCGCGACAGGTCGCCCCGGATGGCCTCGGGTACGGGAGCGATGGCGGCATCAAAGTCGAAGTTGGGGTCAGCGTTCTGGAGATGGCTGAAGACTCGAGAGAACGCACGTCCGAGCAGGCCGCGGCTCCTCTCTTCGGCAAGTTGGTGGGCCCTCTCGGAACGGCTCTCAAGGCGCGTCACCACGTCGACGAAGAAGTGGAGGCGGCCGGCGTTGTCGTTCGCATAGGGATGAGGAGCATTCTCATCGCAGATACGGCCCAGGGCGGTGTTGGCCCTATTCCTGAGGTCCTGGAGCATGGGGGCGTGCACACGCTCCAACATCCGCCGCTGAAGCACTTCTTCCTTGTTCTTCCATGTGACGGACTCGGCGTCGGTGACCCGCTGCCGAAAAGGGAGCAGCTCGGCGCGGGCAGAAGCCAGCTCAGCCTGCGCCAAGGCCAGGGCGGTTGCGGCGGCCTCCTCGCACCGCTCCACCTCGATCGACCTGGGCTTGAGGGCAGCAGTCCTACCAGTGGCCCCAGCTTCCACGAGCTTCAGCTCTAGGTCGTGCGTACTCACGAGATCCGCGCGAGCCTCGGCCACCCGGCGATCGACCTCCTCCTGGGCCCTGGCCTCGCGCGCCGACGTCATCATCCGCTTGAGCAACTGGCACTCCCTCGTCTCCAGCCGTTCGAGTTCAAGGCTACACTCCACGGCTTCCAGCGCCAGTGCCTCCTCGCACTTACGAATATCTTCCTCCTCGGCGGGCGTCCCCCTCAATGACGCAAGGGCAGCCCTGCGCGCCTCCACCTGCTGATCCAAGACGATGCTCCAGGCTTGGAGCTCCCACGCGCATTTCTCCATGGCCTCGTGACGGTGGTCAGCTTCCCGAGCCTCTTCAAGAGCTCGGGAGCAGGCCTCACGGGAGGCTGCGAGGGAAGCCTTGGCCTTCGCATTATCAAGCTCGCGCTAGTGGCGCCCGAGGTTGATGGACACCTTCAGCTTCTGCCGCTCCTCCACCAGCCGAAGACCCTCGGCCACGAGGCGCGCGTCCACATCCACGAGCTCTTCACCAAGCCGGTCCATCGCGCCCATCGCCTCCTGAAAGATCTCATGGCGAACGACGCTCCTTTCTCGTGCCGACTCAAGCATGCTGCTGACTTCATCCTCCGTTGCGGGGACCGCGGATGGGCCCTGAAGTGGCTTGCCCCCTCTCAGCAGAGGGCTAGGGGCTGGCATCCACCCATTTGTGGGACGATCCTCACGAGGGGCCCGAATGAGTGATGGCCCGCTGCTTGAAGAAGACCCCAGGATCGAAGCCAACCAGTCGCCATCCATGACCAGGGGAGGAACCCTTGGCACGCTTGCTGTGCTCCGAGCAAGGCTGCGAAGAAAAGACGGTGAAGGCACGAGCTCGAGACACCTTGTCGACGGGCCAGCTTCCCCGGTTGACTCCACACCATGAGTAGAGCACAGGCTTGAAGCGCTCGAGCCTGGTAGGAGAAGCAAGGAGAGAGGAGGCTGCTCCTCAGGAGATCTTGCGGCCTTGGCAGAAGGAATCGTGAAGAGATATCGTCAGGAAGGGAAACAGCACGCGGACAATCACCAAGATAATGTACTTACTCGTCAACGGCGATGTACTTTCTCCGCTTTAACGGCCTGAAGGTGCCACTACTTGGGGACCCTTTCCTCTTGCGGAGCTCTTCGAAGTCCATGCAGAGCCGGCCGAAGTGCTGGAGATGGCGGCCAACACGAGGCGCAACAGGAGAAGCGCTCGAAGGGGCAGTCTTAGGAGTGCCAAGCCTAGGGGAACCGTCAGGCCCTGCCTCGCAGCGACCTATCAAGGTCTCAGGAGCCCCGACCTCGGGAGACGTGGGCTGCATCGCCTCCTCAACCACTGCCCCAGGGCGAGAGTCGCGAGTTCCTGAGGACGACGCCTTAGGAGCCCTGGGCGGCATCAGCATCTCGGCACATTCGCCATCAGCCCCCAGCGGTGCTCGCCCCCCTGTATCCACACTTAGGGCGAGCTCGGCGCCATCAGCAGGAAGAGGAACCACGATGATGAGGTTCTCACGGGGCCCCACGAGGCCGACTGGTCACAGCCCCCACTCATCAAAGGCGGGCATCTGCTCTGCGAATGTCGCCTTGTTCAAGCAGCGGTACAGAAGGCAACTCTTCCTCGGCATGTCATCAGGCAGTGGGACACCCGTCAGGACCTCGAGCACCGTTCACCACGCCTCGAGAGGGAGCCCAGACTTCTGAAGTCTCATATGGTCCTTGCTGTCGAGTAAGGCCCACATCAGTTGAGAGTGGAGCTGAAGCGGGGTGATCCGGCGCCGGATGAACTCCTTCACCACCATAGGCACATTCACATCAAGGTCCTTGAGCCACCTCAGCCTGAACCAGATAGGGGCCAGGCGCGGATCAATAAACCTTTGATGGCACCAACCGGAGCTGGGAATGGCGGGCGCTGACGGAGAAGAGCGCAGGGGGCTGAGCACTCCGACATCAACGAATACCCACCGTGTCCGGAACCCGCTCGTGGATGGTGGGAGCTCGAAGTCAATCCCCGCGCCGGCCGTCGCCGCCACGGCCTGAAAGCTCAGGCATCCTGAGCTCTGTTGGGGATCAACCCCGTGCAGCGAAAAGAAGTGCGGAGAAGGGCCACTGAAGGGGTAATGCCTATCATGGCCTCACAAACAAAGGCGAAGACGGCAAGAAGGGTCACTAATTGAGGGTCAAGGTGCAGCATATGGATCCGATAATGCGCAAGCACATCATTAAAGAAGGCGGAGAAAGGAGGGACCAAGCCAGCCCAAAGAGCGTCGATGAAGAAGGGGACCTCAGTGGCCGCCCGGTCAATGCGAGCGCGAAACGCAGGCCAAGCCACCGTCTTCCCCACCCATTGAAGCTGGAGGCGAGCATGGGACGCACCTTGCCCATAGCCTCATCGTTGAGCACCAGCAATCGGCCGACTACAGGCTCAGCTACCGGGGGTGCACTAGCCGAAGACAGAGGCTTCTTCCCCTTATCCGTTTGCATCGGCGCTATGGCGATGGAGTGAGCAGAGCTAAGGTCAGATTGGAAAGAGGAGCGGAGTCCAGGAGGAAGCATAGGAATTGGAGGAGAATGGCGCGGGTAATGGAAGAATAACCGTGTAGACCGCGGTGGCCGTCTAGCCAGGCGGGTATCAAGGCAGCGTGGGGAAGCGGAGGCCCCACGTCCAATCAACTGCCATGTGTCGACCAAGGCCAAAGGCTACTGGGGCCCGCAATGCTCCGCACTTGGCCTTTGTCTTCGCCTCGAAGCCAAACCCGAGCGCGCCTTGGGAACGGGGGATACTGTCGCCGTTCTGAGAACGGGGGTCCCCAGACTTGCCTGCCTGCGGCTCACGGCGTGGCGCTGTGAGCGGGCCCGTATGGCTCATCTTCACCAGCAAGGACTCAAGACCCTCGCGAGGGGCCAAGCCTCGCGAGGCGGGCGACACAAGACCTCCTCGGGAGCGGCCTCACCTGGCTGGCTCGCGAGGGGCGGAGAGTTCAAGGCCAGGAGAACCTCGCGAGGTTCTAGTGACGTGAGCCATGACAACCAAGGCCAGGCGGGCGCCAGCGCGCACAGTGTTCTTGTTTCCTCTTTGGTGCTAAGGAAGCAGGTGCAGGCGCGGAGTACCGAGGCGTCAAGCAAAGGTTTCCATATTAGTGCAATAATACCAAGACCAGAAGGACGACAAGACGGAGGTCACCGTGGAGCTCAAGATAGCGTCACCACCAGAGCCTTTGACAGGCGAAGACTGCTTTTGTCAGGATAAGCTCTACTAGCTGTCCCCTTTCAAATTGGCCGTTGTTGGCTCCCTTCCCGCTCAATATTTGGGGAGAGGACCAGGGCCTCTATAAATAGGACTAGCCACCACCATAGCTAGAGGAGGAGAGAGAGACCAGGACAACCACGAGTTCACCAAGCACAAGAGCACCTCTCCTCAGGAGGTTGTTCTTCCCCTTGTACTAATCATCCTCAGCTCAAGAGGCAATCCACCACACCACACTGGAGTAGGGTATTACACCACAATGGTGGCCCGAACCAGTATAAATCTTGTGTCCCTTGTGTTGTGAGTTTGTCGAGTTAGTTCGTAAGATCTTAGCCGAGCTAGGACGTGGATCAGTAGGGGGGAGATCTTCGCGCGCACCCCATTGTTCGAACCTTGAGGGTTTTGCCGGAACCCGTGATCGGACAAGCATGCAGTTAATTTCATGCCAAAAATAGTGCTAATCACATAATAACACGCAAATAATATCCTACTTAATATCTGCATGCACTTAATATACTTCCAAATTAACGTGCATTGCACATACACATTGACTAGTACTACTAGTACGTGAAACTGGTGCCGTAACTTGTGTATGCATCCAGATATGGTTGACGGCAACATCGCCCGCGAGTTCTTCGTGTTTGCCCATGCATCTAAACGTAGAAGGGGAGGAGAGAGAGAGAGAGAGAGAGAGAGAGAGCAGACATGAAACCCACCAGTAAGTGAAGGCGAATAGTATGTGCTAATGAGCCGGTCCCACTAATGTACTAAAAATAATATTAAAACATGTTATCGATCAAATAGGCTGTGGTAATATAAAAATATTATATCATCAAAGGGAGGGGGTACAACAAATGTTGTTGTACTATGTTGCCTATTGACGTGCGGCTTGAAGGCCCTGGTCGCATCTTTGATCCTCGTCCTTTTTAATTTTTAATTTATATATGGGTCCAAAATTGTTTCATGACAGGTGGGCCCCTCGGTGTGTAGTTTGTAGCACTTTAATGTGTGGGTCAAAATTTGTTCCATTACAGGTGAACTATCGGTGTGTAGTTTTGTAGCTTATTTGTAGTAATAATTAAAGAGAACAACCGAGTTTTTGGAAAAATACCATGGTGCGACATTGAAGGCGAGAAAGGACGTGCGAGAGAGCGATGACAAATCCAGAGGGAAATCAATTGGGGGAGGTGTGGGGGTTGCAACGGTGTTTGGAGTAGTTGTGGGCCGAATGCTATGAAAATATAATCTAAACCCACCGGAATAAATGCCTTCACAAATTAATCCAAGGTTGGAGTCCCCCTCGCAATGTAAATAGCTCTGGCTCTGCGAGGGGTGGAGAGGTAGCTTCAATGTGTGGAAGATACAGCGTGAGAAAGCGAGGTCAATCGAGACACGGATAGATAGAGAGACAAAGTGAGTGTGGTCCGGCATTCGTTGAAAAGATATATATATGCTTTGGAGAGATATTGTCCGATTGAGCTTTTGGGAAGGGTGAGGGCTGTAAGATAGAGCTTGAGAGGTGATCTAGTCATAGACATGTAGATATATTTGGTGCATGGGAGGAAGCAAGGTAAATCGATTACATATATAAAGGGAGAGAGATTGAGCGAGTGTGGGTCGTCGTGCGATCGAAAGAGTGAGACGGGTTGGAGAGAGTGACCTAGATAGACAATGTGCATGAGAGAGTATACAATATGAATATGTCGAATTGGGCTCAAACATGGAGATATATCGTTTGTGTCCAAGAAAGAGCGAGGTCAATCGAGACATACAAAGAGAGAGAGAGAGAGAGAGAGAGAGAGAGAGAGAGAGATTGAGCGAGCGTGGCCCGCCATGATGTCGAAAGAGTGGGGGCAGCTCGGATGGACTGGCCTAGATAGACAATCTACGTGAGAGAGCATAGAGTCTGTCGATCGAGGCCCGAACAGGGAGATATATCATTTGTGTGTGAAAGAAAGCCAGGTTAACCGAGACTTAGATAAAGAGAGCGAGATTGAGCGAGTGTGGCCCTCCATGCGGAAGAAAGAGTGAGAGAGTCTCGAGAGAGTGATCTAGATAGAGAACGTGCATGCGTGCACACGAGAGGGGGGCTAGATAGGCAATGCATGTATCTAGCGAGAGAAGGTGGGAGGGAGGGAGAGAGAGAGATCGTCATGGGGTGCAATGGCGGGTGTGTGAGGTAGATACATTTGGTAACAGAGTGAAAAAAGGGGTTGTGTAGTTCAGGGAGTTAGAGATCGAAACATGGAGAGAAAGAATGATCGTGTGTCAGAAATTGATAGATTCCTAAGGTGGTTAGGAGAGGAAGATTGATCGATACAGGAAGTATGTAGCGTGTGTGCCGAGGGGTGGTGGGTGGGGCTAAAAACAGCATTTGAATGTAGATAGTACAAGACTTAATATCAATGTTTCAATTTAGTGTACATTGTAAGATTTAAATTGAGGACCATGCATGTGGGTAATTATTTCAAATTCGTGCCATACTAGCTAGGTTTGGAAAAGTTGACATTGACTCCATTATTGTGCTATTTTGTAGGTCATATGTTTGAATCCATCCAAAGTTTTCTCACTACCATGGTGTTCATCATATACATATGAATTTGTATTAAAAAAGTAGCATGGATACCGTGAAATGCAAAATCCACGTTAGAATTGGAGATCGCTATGTGACACACACACTAATTCAAATAACTCCTCATTAATTAATTTATAGTATCTCGTTTCGAATGACTAATTATTTGCTAGGAAAACACGGGCATGGTAATACATACGGATTCATTTGCAAATGAAAGAAGATTCGCTTGCATTCTCAAATGTAGGTGCATCAGGCAGACCAGGGTCATGTCGTGGTGGTCACGTGTGTCGTACAGATGCTAGCACCCAGCCACCCACCCCCCCTCCCCCCCAAAAAGAACGTCGACAAAATAAGTTCACACTTCCACGTTTCGGATTGAAATATCTGGTGGCCCCAATTCCAGCCCTGCAAAATCTCCCTTCTCCACTGTCCCCTTCCGCGCCCATAGTGTTCAAATCCCTAATTCGCTGCCAACCCAAGCAAGTTCATATCGCCCCTCATGTCGTCTCCTTCCCTACCTCTGTGCCGGACGACAACGATGAAGACGACGGTCGCACTTCACCACCGCACTAGAGCTACCTCATCTACGCCCTCGTCCACCGCACCGGGTGGTCCACCGACAACGTCGGCCGCTACAACCGACATGCCTCACAGACACTGACTTCCACCACATTAGGTGGGCTTCACTGACGTTGTCTCCCACCTCACTGGGGCTACTTCACCGAGCACGTCATCACATCTCCGCCCCCCCCCCCTGAGGCCGTTGGGGCTTCACCAACGGTCTCCTCCACTGCATTGTAGCGCTCCGCTGCCACTCAAGATCCGCATCTGTGCGCGGCCAGCCAGCACATCACCCTCAGCGGCTCTGAAGTGACCCACACTCTAGCTAGGCAAGCATGCCCAAACGCCGGCCCGAACTAGGTATCCACATATCACTCCCTTGTGCATTGTTCCGACGATGTTTGGATATCCCTTCACTGCTCTCTTAGCTTACACGCCTATGCAACTCTGACTTTAACTCTTATTTCTTCTGGAGATATCATCTGAAACAAGCAAAACCATTTTTTAGCGAAGCATGACGGCCCTACGGGATCAGGTACACATCCTGTACACCGGTATAACCTTGTAAGTACCTGTCCTCCGGTACAATAGCAAGGTTGATTCCTCTTATTTGATCAACCATTTGCCGTGTCAAAAATGTAGAGGGGGATGCAAGGAGCACAAGTCCTGCACATCCAAGCAAGTGGTAACATGGACTTGTACATGGAACATCCCAAGCGCAAGCAGAGCTGCAGTGAGCCTGTACAACGAGCTAGTGTAAGTCACTGCATTCCATTTAATTCGTACTGGCCTGCATGTATGATTTGTGTGCAGTGGCAGATCCACGAATTCAAGTTACTAGGGGCGGAAATTTAACTTAAAAAATACAAAGGCACTTGCACTCTGGAAGTCAACATAACTTGAGAAATGTGAAGCTACATGCACTTTGAAAACCAGCTATTGATCCAAAGTAGCTCAGATTATAAAACGCTAAATGATGTAAGCACCAAAAAACACAAAATGCAACATGGTGTACAAGGACTACTAACATGGTCTGTACCTGCTTGAATTATTCGTTCTCTGGCTGAAAATATCAAAGTCTAATTGCACCTATAACCAGTGCGCAAACTGCATATCAATATATCTATCCTGCACAAGTATGCCAATAGTTTCAAACAACATAATAGAGAAGTACTTATATGCTACGTTGTCATGATATGGGGACTTTCTGGTAGATCGCCTCGACGTTTTCTCAAGCCTTGAAAATGTACTATAATTTGCTTGTCATCAATGCCTGCAAATCTCTATGTCTCTCTCAACATAGCAGATCATCATTAGACACTAAATCCTTCAATGGGAGCTTGCAAAATGCTTGCATTAGATCCCTCATTAGACACTATATGTTCATCACCAGGAGCATGTAAAATGTTTGCATCAAATCCTTCATTAGCAGTCTGTTCATTAGACACTTCAGGCTTAAGAACAACATGAGCTTGTAGTTTGCACCAGAAACTTGTTTAGATACATCAGGTTCAGTCAGTTCAGTATTGATTGGGGGAGTTATAAAATAAGAAGAAATTGGTTTCATCTTCTCATAGATTCCCTACATACAAGTAGTTTTACAACACCGTTAGGTTTAACTATTGGCCAAAAATTGAACAGTTGAATTAGATATAATCAGGGATGTGATGTACCTGCTCATTGCGCATGCTGCTCTTGCAAGTCGTGACTATCCGTTCATGCAAGCTCATTGCCATGCCCGTGCTGCCGCCGCTGCCTCCCACCCAGGCTACACTCAGGGTTGGATCTTCATCTTCTTGTCCTTCCATTCACTTGAAGCGCCATGAGAGGCGTCCAATGAGGGCGCAAGGAAGTGTTGTGTCGGTCTATCCAGCGGCGACTAGGTTAGGAGTGAACCAGACCGGAGGCTGAGCGAACGAATTGGGATTTTTCTTGTTGTCAATCGATATGGGAGGCGCTCGTTTGGGCCGCGAGCCTACTATAGGGCCTACCTTGCACTTATGTTATTGTCCCATCCAAATTGAAACATTTTTCTTCATTTTTTACATTGCCTGCTCGTGCATTCGGACAAACAAAACTAGCCTGGGCCAACCTGGACGACTCACACTAGGTGCACACTTTCCAGCCACCCGAGGCGGCCGCCCATACCAGCCCCTACGGTGGCGTCGCCCCTTTTGCGTGTATGATTGGGGTAGTGAAAATATTCTAGTGGCACTTTTGATTTACCCATAGAATGGTTGAATTGCTTGTTTCTATGAACTGAGTTCACCAATAATGTGAAGGATGCCAGTCTTTTCATCAAATTGTAGATTGCTTAGATCTCGATATGCCAAATGTAATCACATGAAACATATAGCAAAAGTCAATATGATGTGTGTGGCTACAACTAGTCTGACAACCCGTCCTCATATAACATATCAAGGATGCACCATTTTATCAGATTAACCATTCGACTTACCAATGAAGTGTAGGAAGAAAGAAGTATTGGGATTGCGTATCCAAGTAATTTATGCCATGGACTCCTTCATAGAACCTTGAAAGTGAAAAAGAAGTTGTAGTGTGCCTGTACAAAGAGCTAGCGTAAGTTCAGTTACCTGCTTCTCGGAATTTTAGTTAGCCACTTATTGCAAAATTGTTCAATTACATTGCTTGGCTTAATTTAGTTTGCTACTGATTACATAATGCTATAGCCTGTTAATCCTATTATATACTGCGCCTATCTATGTGTTTGATACTTACTGTTAAGAATTACATGTTTGCCTGAACTTAAATAGCTACTTAAGCACATAGATAGCTGGTCATATGTACTTCTAGGGTGCAGGAGAATTCACATGTCATTTATGTTTTGATACCCTGTTTGTTTAAATGGTTTGCTGTTATCACTTGTAGCACTAGTAATGTTTGCATGTTCATAGATAGACAACTGTCAGGTTTATATGAGGGACACTGTCTTTTTAACTTATATATGTTGGAATCATATTGCTTACATCAAAGAAATTTACAGATGTCTGTGTTGTTGATAAACGGTACCGACTTTTTACTTTAATACGTTGCCAAGAACTTGTTAGTTTTACTAGTTCATGTGTAATTAAATACGTTGCCAAAACTGGTTAGCTTTACTAGTTTGATGTTAGTTTCTTATGGCTCTTGCAACACTTTATTTAAGATTGCTAACATTCAAGTTTGCAGGATCCAACTGAAACTCCATTGGCACAACAGGTATGTTTTCAGAAACTTCCTTGTTTACCTGGTTTGCTGCTGTAACTTGTTGTTGTAATCATCTTACCTACTTCAAGTTTTCAGGATCCAATTGGAAGTCCAATTGCACAGCAGCAAGTTACTGACTACTCAACTTTTGAGGATCCAAGAGAAACTCCAATGCCACAACAGGTTCCTTTTGCAGAACTTGTTTGTTTAACTACTTTGCTGCTGCAACCGGTTGCTCTAATCATGTTACTAGCTACTCAACTTTTGAGGGTACAAGAGAAACTCCAATGCCACAACAGGTACCTTTTGCAAAACTTGTTTGTTTAACTGCTTTGCTGCTGCAACCGGTTACAATGATGTTAGTAACTACTTTTTAGCATCCAATTGAAACTCTTTAATTCCTTTTTTGTTTAACTGGTTTGTTGTTATAACTCCCAGTTGAGATGTTTTGCTAACTTTGACTTTTTGAAATCCAATCGAAACTTTAATGGCAAAACGGGTTAGCCCAAGATCAAAGAGCGAGGTCCCCATGGACGTTATATCATCCCACAGCAGTGGCACCGGCCCAATCGTGCATCATGAATTGCCAACTGCTGATGCTCTAGAGGCTAAACTATTGGTAGAAAGAGATTCTGCTTCTGCACTTAGAGATGAAATTGACTTGTTGAGGAAGCAAACAACACAATCACAAGCAGTACTCAAGACAACCATCAAATATTTGGTGGATTTCAAAACGAAGCAAGTTGAGAATGACCGCATTGTTAAGGTCCTGAAGGAAAAAAGGAAATTAAATTCCCACTTGGTAAATCATAGGCGAAATGTTCTTTCCATCGTTGAATAACCTTTGTGTTGTTTGTTCATGTAATTGATCAAACCATTTGTTTTAGAGATCATGTAATAATTGTTTTTTGTTTTTTGGTTTGTAATTTTTTTAGCACAAGTCTATATTAATTGATAAGACTCTGAGACATTTCATTTTGATTGTTATGCTAGACCTACCAATATGCCAATCGGGCTGAATGTGCATTCAGCAATAATAGTAGTATGGATGGTCCTTCAGTGGCACGCATCTGAAAGGGCAAGATGTTGTACTAGCTTCGCTAAAAAAGGATGCTCTTCTAGCAAATAAAGTACAGCGGCCTGGCTTATGTATGTTAGTTGATATTATTGATCCATATACTCTATGAGTGTTTATATGTCTGTTAGTTTTGTACATTATTGGTTGATTGACTCGGTATTTGAATCACCGCTTGTGTACAAATCTAAATGGGAGTACACATTATGCTACATGTGACACTTGAGTTGGACATAAAGTGGTTTCAAATATTCGAATTCATGTTAAACTGGATTCTAGCTTCTGAATTCGAGTATCCGCATTTGTAAATCATATTCATATATGACAGTGGAATACATCTTTGTCGTGCTTTTGAAGATATATATAAACACATAGAATGATTTATAAAGATTTGCATAGGAATACAAAATGGATTCGAATTTAGTTGCCAGGGTAAACGTGGATGCTTGTTGTCCCAAAATTTTAAAGAAGCGGCAAAATGTCCACTCCCACGTTGGCTGCCCGAAGCTAGTGTTTGGGAGATGGAAATTACTGTCTACCCCTTACACAGACAATCCATCGGCCCGATTTCCACTGCTCTCAATAGGGTAGGTTCATAACTTCAATTAGACATGAAACGACCGCCTCTGAGCCCATTCCGACATGGTGGGCGCCAAACATGGGCGGCAAAGCACATTTGATTCAAGCTCGTCTGAATGACCTCGGTCTCTCCCTCCATTTCCCCATTCAAACACGGTGGGCGGCAAAACAAACTCGACTCGGCCGGAATCTATGTAGGCAAATATTTCCAATAGGGGTAGGTTTGTAACTTCACTCAGACGTGACACAACCTCCCTACCTGTCAGCCCCATTCATACACCATGGGTGCCAACCGTGGGCGCCAAAACACCCTCTCCTCGCCCGAAATCGCTCTGGGCAAATATTGGCGAGATGCGAGATTACCGTCCTATCCCCAACCGATGAGACGTCCAAATTCTAAACGGGGGGATAAGTTCATAACTTTCCCATATTTCAGATAGGCGCGTCCCAAAAACATGGTTCCCCGTACCTCTCTCTCCATTTTCCCATTCATACACCATCCGCGCTAGAACACCATCCCCACACCAGCCTCCTCCGTCCGCCACCCCATCCATCGCCACCGTCCTCCACCATGCCGGAGCGCCTACCAAGACTGTGTTGTCCACTACTAGAGATGGACGTTTCTCATCCACGACGATGGACCAGGAGCCTTGCATCGCGTCCTCTCGCTTCATCAGCACCGTCGTCCTCTTTGTCAGGCCTGCTCACACGGCCTTCTCGTCCACCACAACGGGACTTATCCCCCGATACACCCGTCTACCGTCGCACCATCGACAGCCATCACACCCCTGATGCCTACACGGTGCCGCAAGAGAGGTGGTACTTCATATCTGCTCAACTTTTTGATCTCAACCAGAAAATAGATCGTAACTTGGTTACTATACATTCTTTTTAGCTCTTACAATTTAGTTCTTAGTTCGAAGCAAACAATGGATTCTAAATAGCATTTATGCGGTTTGCAGCTTTAAATATGCCAAGTCATAGTAGGGTTTAATTGATCATGCTTAGGGTTTAATTGATCATGTTGGTTCCCGGGTGGTTTCTTTAATAGAAATCGGAGGGAAAACCCTCTTTTGCTCACAAAAATGCTTAGGGTTTCCCCCTTTTATGATCACTATACAATCAGCATATGTGCTTCGTGTCATAATAGCACTGCTCCACCCATCAAGCTAAACAAGCTTAGTTGTTCAAATACATATCTGATATAATTAAAATAGAGTCGTTTAATTGGTCAGCTAATTGTTCCTAATTTAGTTTCGAAAATGCATGTCCGCCGCTCGGGTGTGTATCTACAGGGTGCCAACGGTGGGCCATGGCCCACCCTGGGATTTTGGGTCGGCCCAGGCCCCAATTCCCCTCAGTTCTACTGCGCTTCCAGACGGCATGACTCTAGGAGGAGACACCAGAATAACAGGAGGTCAGGAGCCGCTCGCCCAACAGCATCACCGCTGCCCGGGCGTTCCACCGTGCCAACCTTCCCAGTCTGTTCAGGGCTCAGGTGTGCAGCAGCCACTAAGCCCTCCTCATGACCAATTTTCTAATTGATTCATTAATCATTAGGAAGGGCTATAATTAGGGTTTGTTGTGTACTGAGTGCTACCTACACTTAATGGTTCAGATGTATTTCAGTAATCTTTAGTACCTATAAAGTTCACAGGCTTTCAAAATTCCGGCCCTAGGAATAGACACTGGTCATTTTGGATTGTTGGTCATACTGACATTGACCCAGATTACTACTGCAGGCCAGGTTTGTTGACATTTTTACTTGTCTTTCTTACTCATTTGATATGATATCCAATTATTCAGTCGATTAGTCACAAACAATAAGTGCTAGACCAACTTCTTTATTCAGATTTTGGATGGTCTCTTACTGCAGTTACAATTCTGCATACTTGTCCTAGTAAGCTCACAAGTAATGATTGATTCATTGCATCTATGCTTGCCTTGTCATATTTGTTATCAATATTCTTTCAGGGTGGACCACCCTGTTTCAAAATACTGGAACCACAGACATGAGTGAATAGTATTTCTCTGTGTGATCTCTTCCATCATGTGTGGGCAACGAACACTGCATTGGATAGAAAGGAAGTGTCATTTCCACCTTTTACATAGACTACGATCTTTTACATGGAATACAATCTGCCTACTTGCTTTGCGTCGCACTACTAGCACTCCACCCTTGAAGCTAAACATTATGCCACTCATAATTCCTTAGTTTATTTGTTCAAATACGAATTTGATATGATTCTAATGTTCCTACTTCAGTTTTGAAATGTGTGTCTGCCTGTTATAGAGACATAAGAGGTTTGTATTTCTGTGTGTGGTCTGGTCAGCATGGTTGGGGGGTGAACTTTGCATATGCAGGGGTTTATAGGGAGACACTCTTCGAGTTGAATCCGCAATGCATTCCGTAGATAATCTAACAACTTCTGTGTTTTCATGAATCTCAGATACTGAATAGCATCATAATGATTATGAGCTTGCGTGCTTGAAAAAAATAAAGCAGAACAATGCCATGGCTATCAAACTTGGCATTAAGGGACTAAAATCAAGTCTGGATGCAATGCAATGCAAACGCTCTCCACCTACAGATTCATGCTCAGAATATGATCCTAACAGTGATTCTGAGCTTGAGGGAGACCTAAGTCAATGTACCTCCCTAGTGGAGGAGTCAGAGGCAGATGCCCTATCTTATTCACCCATCAAGGTGCTTGCTCTAACTTTCCAAGGTTATAGTGGTCGCACATATCTTGCAACTGATGATTTGCATTGCTTCTACTTTGTTGCACTTCCATTAGCTTAATTACACGTCGTGTATGTGAATACGCCCTGCCTATCCATTTTCAGTACATATTCCATCTGTCATCATACCATATTTATCCATTCAAATGTTGTTCTTGTGTATCAGACGTTCAAAAGGAAGAGGGCGATTGCTGATCATGGAGGAGCACGAGCAAAGTATTTGGAAAAGGTAGTGACACCTGATAAATTAAATAGCCCATTAGGTGTAGTTTCAATATCACCTGACCCACAAAACATGACCCCAACTCTAGCAGACTCTAGCCCTACTACACTGGTCATCTCTGATGCCCCAACTCAGCAGACCCCAACTATAGCAAATAGTATGATGATGCCAGTTGACATAGCACCCACTCTATGACACAAAACCCCCATTCCAACAAACAGTGCACCAAATCCAGTTGCCAAATCCCTTTTTGAACAAGAGAGAGCCCCAATTGCAGGAAATAGGACCCCTGTTCCATTTCTTCCCAGTTTAGAAGACGAAGCTTATATTGTTCTCAGGAACTTTGTGCGCATCTTTCCTTCATGGAAAGATTATACCGTAGACACAGAAAAATTTCCAGTCTTCCTCCGCAACTTACGCGTAAGTAATGTACTAATGTTATTCATGATAATTATTGCATATGTTTCTACTGACAGACGACACAAGATTTCATTATTTTAAATAGGCGAGGACCAAACTGGATTGTCAAGACAAGCAAGGGTTGGTTGCGCTTTTCAAGCACTCATTGATGAAGTATCGTTCCTACCTGAGGCAAGCGCACTTCGATGGAAAGCCTCTAAACGAAATTTCTATGAAGTCTCCGGTGCTACATTTATCATATAGTGACTGGAATAATCTTGTTATACATTGGTCTCGTCTACAACGTAAGGTATTGTCTATGATATCACATCACAATTTGAACTACATTTCTGCATGTGCCTTAACGTCTCACTTGTACAAAAACTGTTTGTAGAAGAACATTCATTCTCAAGGGACCACAGAATTTCGCAACTATACTGCACACTGCATTGCTCTTGTGAGTACCTCTTGCCCTGTATGACCATACTTACTTTCATAGCCGGTTGATTATGTAGCATCGCTGCACATGTTAGCCTCGTTATCGTCCATTTGGTGGACATTATAAGATCTGTATGGACTCTTACATAAATTTAGAATCAACCCAATGATTTTGAAGAGGTTTAGCTCTGAAGTCCTCTTGTAAGGACTGAACATCGTCTATCACTATACTTACATTAACAGCTACTCCCCCCGTCCCATAATATAAGAACGTTTTGTACAGTACACCAGTGTTCAAAATAGTCTTATGGGAAGAGGGATTGGTAAATTGTGTAGCATTCTATATCTTATCTCCATCGCCCACCATTTACTAAAAAATATCAGATCTAAATTTAATCTTACCAAAAAGTTGAATACACAGACAATGCCAGTGAAGAAGTGTAGCCCATTGCTCTTGTCAGTACATTTTGTCCTATAACGCTTGTACTTCCAGGGATTGGTAGTTGATTATGTAGCATCAACCTCCATCTTATCTTCATTATCCTCTATCCCTTCCAGTATTATCGTATCTATAATTACTCTCTACAAAATATAGAGTACAGGCAATTGATGTCACGTGAAGCTACGTCGGTATTTCCCCAAAGAGGAAGGGATGATGCAGCATAGCGGCGGTAGGTACTTCCCTCAGATATGAAACCAAGGTTTTCAAACTAGTAGGAGAACCAAGCATCACAACGTAAACAGCACCTGCACACAAATAACAACTTCTCGCGACCCGACGTGCTAAAGGGGTTGTCAATCCCTTCCGAGGTACGGCGCCTCAAGATAGGCAAATGGACATGAGGTAAATTTGTAGTAGATTGATATATCGAACGCCAAACAAATAAATATGAATAAATTACAGCAAAGTATTTTTGGGTTTTTGGATTAATAGATCTGAAAATAAAATAAAATAAAAAAAGATCGCAAAGGCAAATAATATGAGAAAGAGACCCAGGGGTCGTAGGTTTCACTAGTGGCTTCTCTTGAGAAAAATAGCAAACGGCGGGTGAACAAATTACTGTTGGGAAATTGATAGAACTTTAAATACTCATGACGATATCAAGGAAATGATCATTATATAGGCATCACGTCCAAGATTAGTAGACCGACTCCTAACTGCATCTACTACTATTACTCCACACATCAACCGCTATCCGGCATGCATCTAGTGTATTAAGTTCATGGACAAACGGAGTAATTCAATAAGAACGATGACACGATGTAAACAAGATCTATCTATGTAGAGATAGACCTCATCGTTTTATCCTTAGTAGAAATGATACATACGTGTCGGTTCCCTTTTTGTCACTGGGATCAAGCACCGTAAGATCGAACCCACTACAAAGCACCTCTTCCCATTGCAAGATAAATAGATCAATTTGGCCAAAGAAACCAGAATATCGGAGAAGAAATATGAGGCTATAAGAGATCATGCATAAAAGAGATCAAAGAAACACAAATACTTTCATGAATATAAAAAGATAGATCTAATCATAAACTCAAAGTTCATCGATCCCAACAATCACACCGCAAAAAGAGTTACATCATATGGATCTCCAAGAGACCATTGTATTGAGAATCAAGAGATAGATGAAGCCATCTAGCTACTAACTACGGACCCGAAGGTCTACAAAGAACTACTCACGCATCATCGGAGAGGCACCAATGGAGGTGGTGAACCCCATCTGAGATGGTGTCTAGATTGGATCTGGTGGTTCTGGACTCTGCGGCGGCTGGATGAATATTTCGTCGACTCCCCTGGGGTTCTGGAAATATTGGGGTATTTATAGAGCAAAGAGGTGGTCCGAGGGGCACCCGAGGTGGGCATAACCCACTAGGGCGCGCCTGGGCCTCCTGGCGCGCCCTGGTGGGTTGTGCCTCCCTCGGGGCACCCCCAGGCGTAGCCAGGGCCCGTTGTGTTCCTTTTGGCCCATAAAAATTCTCCGTAAAGTTTCGTGGCATTTGGACTCCATTTGATATTGATTTTCTGCGACGTAAAAAACATGGAAAAAATAGCAACTGGCACTTGGCACTATGTCAATAGGTTAGTACCAAAAATGATATAAAATGATTATAAAACATCCAAGCTTGATAATATAATAGCATGGTACAATCAAAAATTATAGATACGTTGGAGACGTATCAGCAATGCTTATGAAGAATATTCTATGTTGAAATTCTTGAGTTATCCTCCCTTGACATGGAGAAGGGCATTATAAAGCCGGTGTTAACTGTTAATGTGAGCTAGTCCTTCTAAAGCATTTATCCTCAACTGTTGTTTAATTTGCTCATACTCCCTATCATTAACTGCTGTTTAGTTTGCTGTTTCTATCAAAATGCATGTTTGCAACAACCGTAAGTTCCAAGTTTTACTTGTAAAACCAAATTCCTTATTCATACTCAATAGTCCCTATATGTATGCTTGTTTTTGTGGATCTATAATCCAGTGTGTGGTGAAGTAGCCCACGTTTGCATGTTGTCATCTCCTGTTGAGGGAGTCCTGGATTAGGGGGTCCCCGGACAGCCGGACTATATACTTTGGCCGGACTGTTGGACTATGAAGATACAAGATTGAAGACTTCATCCCATGTCCGGGTGGGACTCTCCTTTGCGTGGAAGGCAAGCTTGGCAATTCGGATATGTAGATATCATCCCTTTTAACCGACTCTGAGTAACCCTAGCCCCCTCCGGTGTCTATATAAACTAGAGGGTTTAGTCCGTAGGACAAGAACAATCATAATCATAGGCTAGCTTCTAGGGTTTAGCCTCTATGATCTCGTGGTAGATCAACTCTTGTAATACTCATATCATCAAGATCAATCAAGCAGGAAGTAGGGTCTTACCTCCATCGAGAGGGCCCGAACCTGGGTAAACATTGTGTCACCCGCCTCCTGTTACCATCTGCCTTAGACGCACAGTTCGGGACCCCCTACCCGAGATCCGCCGGTTTTGACACCGACATTGGTGCTTTCATTGAGAGTTCCACTGTGTCATTATGTAAAGGCTTGATGGCTCCTTTGATCATCAGCAATGATGCGATCCAGGGTGAGGTTTTTCTCCCCGGACAGATCTTCGTATTCGGCAGCTTCGTACTGCGGGCCAACTCGCTTGGCCATCTGGATCAGATCGAGAGCTACGCCCCTGGCCATCAGGTCAGGTTTGGAAGCTTGAACTATACTGCCGACATCCGCGGAGACTTGATCTTCGACGGATTCGAGCCCATGTCAGGTGCGCCGCACAGTCACGATGAGCATGACTTAGCTCTGCCGCCGGACGGTGTTCGGGAGATCACACCTGTGGCTACTCCGGCCCTCAATCCGAAGCAGATCATGTCGTCCGAGGACGGGTGCATGGACCCCGCCACGGGGCCGCACACTTGGCGGCGATAGAGCCGAATACTGACTTCACCTCCTATGAGACCTGTGTTGCCGGACCCTTGGATTCGTCCCCGGCCACAGGCTCCAAACCGCCTAGGTCCCTATCGAATCTGATTGGGCACCGATCATGGAGTTTACCTCCGCGATATCTTTCAGCACTCGCCCTTGGGCGACGTGCTAAATTCATTGAGGTCTCTCTCCTTGTCAGGAGACCCTTGGCCGAACTATGTTCGGCTTGAGTGGGAAGCGGACGACGAAGAAATTCATTCCCCACCCACCACCCACTTAATAGCCACTATCGACGAGTTAACCGACATGCTTGATTTCGGCTCCGAAGACATCGACAGTATGGACGACGATGCAGGAGAAGAACAGGAACCACCGTCCACAGGGCACTGGACAGCCACCTCATCATATGCTATATACATGGTGGACACCCCCAAAGAAAGCGATGGCAATAAGGCAATGGAGGATAATCCCCTCGAGAAGCAATCTAAGCACCGGCGTCATCGGCACCGCTCTAAGCCCCGCCATAACAAAATCAGTGATACCGACACAAGAGACAATAACACTGCGGATAGTGTCGAAGACGAAGACAATCCCTTCCAGCCAGGCTTCGAGCGGGAGGATGGGAAAGCTAGCCCTAAGGAACAGGCAGCAGACGGAGAATCAGAGGATGACAATTACATGCCCCTCTCCGAAGACGAGGCGAGCCTCGGCGATGAAGAATTTAGCATGCATGAGGATCTCGTCGAGCAGGAGCGCTTCAAGCACCGGCTTATAGCCACAGCAAAAAGCCTGAAGAAAAAGCAACATCAGCTTCAAGCTGATCAAGATCTGCTAGTGGATAGATGGACCAAGGTCCTGGCAGCCGAGGAATACGAACTCGAGCGCCCAACCAAAAGTTACCCAAAGCGCAAGTTGCTACCCCAACTCGAGGAGGAAGCATTAAAGACTACACTACCAGCGTATGATGCGGCTGAGCGGCCACCTTGTGGCCGAGACAAAGCGGCATATCAGCCCGAAGTCCAGCCCGCACCCCGTCGCCAGTCAAACAAAAACACCAAGGCACGGGCCAACGCGCAGGACCTGTGAGACGTATTGGAAAACAAAGCAGGACATACAAGATCGATCTACGGATCACGGGGGCGCGCCCCAACGCTTGACGACGACCGTCACACCGGATATACTAAAAGCAAATCCGGCCGGGCCGAATACAGCAGACAAGACTCGTATGAACTGCGTCGTGACATAGCCCGGCACAAAGGCGCCGCACACCCCCTATGCTTCACCGACGAAGTAATGGATCACGAATTCCCAGAAGGGTTTAAACCCATGAACATTGAATCATATGATGGTACAATAGACCCCGCGGTATGGATTGAAGATTTCCTCCTCCACATCCACATGGCCCGCGGTGACGATCTACATGCCATCAAGTACCTCGCACTAAAACTCAAAGGGCCGGCTCGATATTGTTTGAATAGCCTACCGGAAAACTACATTAGCAGTTGGGAGAACTTGGAAGATGCATTCCTTGACAACTTCCAGGACACTTATGTGCGAGCACTGGATGCTGATGATTGAGTCACATAACCCAACAGCCCGGGGAATTAGCCAGGAAATTTTGGACTCGGTTCCTAACTAAAAATAACCAAATTGTCGAGTGTCCGGATGCCGAGGCCTTAGCGGCATTTAAGCATAACATCTGCGATGAGTGGCTCGCCCGACACCTCGGCCAAGAGAAGCCGAAGTCCATGGCAGCCCTCACGACAATCATGACCCGCTTTTGTGAGGGTGAGGTCAGCTAGCTAGCTCGCAGCAACAATACATCAAGAACTCCTGGCAATTCAGATGCCAAAGATAGCAACAGCAAGCCACGTCACAATAGACACAAGCGCCGCAACAACGGTGACAACGCTGAAGACACGACAGTCAACGCCTGATTCAGTGGCTCTAAATCCGGTCAGCAGAAAAAGCCGTTCAAAAGGAGCAATCCGGGCCCGTCCAGTTTGGACTGCATACTCGATCGCTCGTGTCAATTTCACGGCACCCCCAATAAACCAGCCAACCACACCAACAGAGAATGCTGGGTGTTTAGGCCGGCAAGTTGAATGTCAAAAACAAGGAAAAGGGGCTGCATAGCGACGAGGAGGAGGAGCCCCGGCCACCAAACACATGAGGACAGAAGAAATTTCCTCCCCAAGTGAAAATGGTGAACATGATATACGCAACCCATATTCCCAAGCGGGAACGGAAGCGTGCTCTAAGGGACGTCTATGCGATGGAGCCAATCGCCCCAAAGTTCAACCCATGGTTTTCTTGTCCGATCACTTTCGATCGCAGGGACCACCCTACCAGTATCCGTCATGGCGGTTCTGCCGCATTGGTCCTTGACCCCATCATTGACGGATTTCACCTCACTCGAGTCCTTATGGACGGTGGCAGCAGCCTGAACCTGCTCTATCAGGATACAGTGCGCAAAATGGGTATCGACCCCTCAAGGATCAAACCCACAAAAACCACCTTTAAAGGTGTCATACCGGGTGTAGAGGCCTGTTGCACGGCCTCAATCACACTGGAAGTGGTCTTTGGATCTCCGGACAACTTCCGAAGCGAGGAGTTGATCTTCAATATCGTCCCCTCCCGTAGTGGCTATCATGCACTGCTCGGATGAACCGCATTCGCCAGATTCAATGCAGTACCGCATTATGCATACCTCAAGCTCAAAATGCCAGGACCTCGCGGGGTAATAACAATTAATGGAAACACAGAACACTCACTCCGTACGGAGGAGCACATTGCGGCCCTCGCAGCGGAACTACAAAGCAGCCTTCTGAGGAAAACCGCAAATTCAGCGATAAAGCCCCCGGACACCTTCAAGCGAATCCGGAGTACCCTGCAACAGGATCGCCCGACACGTTCAGAGCTCGCCTAGCAATTAGGCCTCCGTCCTAGTCCCAGTCAAGTAGCGAAATTTGCACCGCGCGTACATAATTACGCACTCAAGATACCATGGGCATAGGTGGAGGCGCGGCTATGGCACGGCCCACAATGCGGCTCAACCGCCTCAGGACCCATATATCTTCACCATTTTCTTCCTTTCAAGACCCTATTCTCTGAAGGCCCTCTCCGATACCCTGATTATCGGACCCATCACGGGAAGGAAACACCAAGGAAGCAAGAAGCTTTGACGTACAAGGGAATCCCTAGGTGGTCTCTGATAACAATCGCTATATCTGTTTTACATACCCACACGCAGCCTGCCCTTGGATAGGACATGTCAAATAGTCCTATTTCTGCTTATTGCACTACTTGTATACATACGCTTTGACATATCATTTAAATAACAATGTACAATGTTAGCTTATTATTACATTTCTTCATCTTTTTCCTGGTCTGCTTATTTACGACAAATTGCACCCGCACATTCTGGTACGTCCAGTGCGCCAGGGGCTTCAGTGTACCCCATAACATGGCAAGAAAAGTCCGAACACTTTCAACAGTGCGGCACCCCGAACTTATAGCATTATATGCATCATCTTAGAATCATGTCTTGGGTCAATAGTTGGGTTTGCACAGCTCCCATGTTTTGGTACATTACGTTCCGCTATATCGGCTAAGGTAGCACTGGGAGAACTATTGCGATTGTGTCCCGGTTCTTCCGGGCGAGCACCTTAGTAGAGAAAGCCGAAAACTGACATGATGCGGCGAGAGCTGGTCGCTATTCGAGAGGTCTCAAATTGTCGATGTCAAAACCGGCGGATCTCGGGTAGGGTGTCCCGAACTGTGCGTCTAGGATCGATGGTAACAGGAGGCGGGGGACACGATGTTTACCCAGGTTCGGGCCCTCTCGATGGACGTAATACCCTACTTCCTGCTTGATTGATCTTGATGATATGAGTATTACAAGAGTTGATCTACAACGAAATCGTAGAGGCTAAACCCTAGAAGCTAGCCTATGGTATGATTGTTTGTATATCTATCGACTAGCCTGGCCTTGGTTTATATAATGCACCAGAGGCCTAGGATAACAAGAGTCCTAGCTGAATACACCGATGGGGGAGGAGTCCTTGTCTTGACCACCAAGTCTTGTGGAATCTTCCTTGTATGCGGCAGCTGTCCGAACTGACCCATGATTATATGTCCATGGGGATCCTCGGCCCAATCTAACTGACCGGGAGACGGCGTGGTTAGTACCCCCTAGTCCAGGACACCGTCAGTAGCCCCTGGACCGGTCTTCAAGTTGGGGATGCTCCTCGATTCTTCTGAACTGTTATTCATCTTTGGTCGTCGGTCCTGAAAACTGGTTCAACAAATCTTCTTCGATCTTGGGTCAAGTTTGGAAGCTGATTTGGCTACCTTCCAAGGCTCATCCCAATCCTACTCCTGGAAGATGATTTGGAAGGCTTGGGCTCCACCTCGGGTCAAGTTTTTCCATTGGCTTGCTAACCTGGATCGCTGCTGGACGGTCGACCGTCTGGCTCGCCACGGTCTGCAGCACCATCCACGCTGCCTCCTGTGCGATCAGGCGCCGGAAACGATCAGGCACCTCATGCTTGACTACCCCTTCTCCAGGCAGGCATGGCACGAGACCCTCACCTGGCTTCACATACCAGCGCCGATCCGCAACCAGGAGCCCACCCTCATGGATTGGTGGGACCACACCAAGGATGACACGACGCAAGCACAATGCAAGGCACTGCAATCCGTAGCGCTCCTAGTGCCATGGCTACTATGGAAACATAGAAACAGCTGCGTCTTCCATAATGCTATGCCCTCCCTCGACATGCTCGTCAACCGGATCAAGGAGGAAGCCGGCTCGTGGGCTAAGGATGAAGCTCCAGGCCTTGGAGTAGTCCTCCCCCCTTCATGGGATGTACACTGAGCTCTGTACCTGTTCACCGTCTATTCATCCTAGGACAAATGTAACTGACACCCTACCTTTTCAATGGAAAGAAACGCAAGGTCCCTTTGTGTTTTCCCGAAAAATCTTCTTTGATCTTGAGGATCACCAACGTGCATCCGAAGAGTTTATATGTCGGGTATCCGAGGAGCCCCTTTAAGTTTCCATCCTTTATCAATGCCTTGTTTATTTTTATGCCACGCATCGGGTTTGAAGTTGTTCCCGGGTGGCAGTGCCCTCTTGCGTCCGAGCTCCAACGTCGGACTACATTCAAGGTATCTTTTTTAGACGAGTACCAATGTCGGACCGCTTCCGAGCTCCAACGCCGGAATGTATCCGACCTCCAACGCCGGACTATGTCCAAGCTCCAACGTCGGACTGTATCCGAGCTCCAACGCCGGACTATATCCGACATGTCATAAATCACCTTGGTTCAAAAAAGTTGAAGGAGTTTAGCCGAGCTTAATGCTGGAAATGCCCTCTATGGACCCAGCCACTAGCGCCCGAGCTTTATGTCGGACTGCTTCCGAGGTGGTGCACCACCCCGACTGTGGGCCGATTTTTGGTCAATATTTTTTATTGGTGCAATTTATTCTCTGCCGAGATATATAGCCAGTAGCCCTCAAGGTGTGTATCGGTCTAAAACCCGAGATGCACTTGAAGGATGACATAAAACCGCTGATCCCAGTAGCTGCTGAGACTAAGGTTGATTTGCAAAATCAGTCTGAGGACCAACTCCTAGCTCGGCAGAATACTTTGAGACACAAAAGGCGGTGTGCAGAGTCCTCGAGACTCAGGTTGGGTGCGGCTGACCAACCTGAGGATCATAATCTCCTCGAAAACTATATTGCACTTAAATTTTCTGCACTGGATTGCCAATGCAGTAGCCCCCGAGACACTGGTCGGGTGGCAACACCAGATCAGGGGATCGATACGCCCCTTTAATATTAGTAAATGATAAGCCCAAAACCCAGTAGCCCCCGAGCCTTAATGCGGGCACGGGTGGCCGAATTAAGGATCGATATCCAGAGTAAAATCACAAATTATGTGTAATGATCCTATGTATCCAAGTACTTTACATCATTAATGCTTGGATCCGCATTGTACAAAACTTTGTTGACCGACCATCGGCTTCCACCTCCTCGGCCAGTAGCCAAGGAGTGTTTGTCCTACTTTATAAAGCCTTTACGTGGGCAAAGATTTACAACAAACAAGGCAATATGGCCATACGGTTTTATAGACAAAGGTATGCAGAGAGATATGTTATATTACTGTTTAACATAAGAAATGTCTTCCAAAGAAAATAGTCCCGCTATCGGTTCCTTTCTTTGGGTTGTCATGCTAAGCATGATCATGAAACCTCAGCTCTAATGTAAGAGTAAAATATTGAGGATTTAGTTTGGGAGGCCAGTTACTAGCCCCCGGTAGTGTTCGGCGACGGTCGAGGTCAAGCCGTAAACACTTCGGCCAATGTTATGAATGGCCCGTCGTTTAACACAGTCATTGGATCGCTGACCAGTTTATGCTTATTGTGACAGTTAGTTTTTGGCTTTCTCCACTGAGGTGCTTAACCATGTGAGCTGGAAGCACAATCGCAGTGCTTCTCCGTTTGCACACCTAGCCGAACAAAGTGGAACGTAGGAGGTAAGCGCAGGAGCCGGGCAACCCAACTGTTGACCAAAGACACAATTCGAAACCGATGCATATATAGCAATATCCGAGAATGTTTTTGCCGAATCTTTAAAGGTGTCCGGCGTTGCACTGCGAGACTTGTGCTGAAAACACACAAATAGTTTGAAAGTTCCATAAGCTTGGAAAACCAAAAAAACGTCAGTAAAAACCTGACGTCCGCAAATTGGAGAGAAAAAATGTGTGCTTCTGTCGTGCTTTAACATGACACACTCGATCTCAAGGCTTCACGCGGGTCAGCCTACGGCTTCAAGCTCCTTATCCCAAAGGCGGAGTACTTCTCCAAGGTCAGTTTAGCAAACTAAACTCAAGCGGCTTTCAGAGAGAAGACAGACTATCCGGCTATTGACCATAAACTCGAGTCGAAAAAGGAGTGGTAGAAAAAGACTTTGCAACCATCAAGAAGAAAACACATTTACTATAAAATAGCTCATATAAATTTTAAGAGCCCCCAAGTGACTTGGGTAAAAGAATTTTATGTATAATGATTGTATGTATCGAAGTACTTATATCATATCTGTGTTCACCCGAACTTTAAACGCGTCTTAACCGACCGTCGGCTTCTCCCTGTTCGGCCAAGGGTCCGAGCTTGATGCGGGACAAGGTTCTATCCCCCAAGCCGGTCCCAAGGTGGCGGAGCAAAGAGCTCGGCACTCCGAAGTGGTGACATTGCACGGTCAATGCAGGCCGGCAGAGTGATGCCGAAGTCCCCGGCATGGGGTAATGAAGTGTTGACGAAGCCCCCCGTCTAGCCGAGGTGGCGTCGTATGTCAGTACGCCGAGTTGATGATACTGCCCAACCCGGATCATTTTCCTGTGCACAAAAAATGGTGCAAACTGGAGATAATAGTAAAAAAATTGTTGCATAATAAATAATTTATGCAAAGTGAGCAATAAAAGAAATATGGCCTGGCGCCGAAGTCAATGTCGATGTCGAGCATCGGCGTGATGCGGTAAAGGTGTGGCAAAGCCTGAATTCACAGGTCCATCCGAGTTCCGGATGCGGCCTTCGTCGGACTATATATGGAAACTGACCAAACCACCATGTGACCGTCGTTAATGCGGCCACCATTTGATAGACCTGTGTACATATGATGGACAAACCAGAGTAATAATTCCTTGGAAAAAATGAACCCGAACAAGCAAAAAAATATTAGAATTAATAGCACCTGGTTTATTTGTTGTAGCAATCCGAAGAAAGGTGATTGCCAAAATTGGGACTCGATCCGCACACCCATTCCCTGATGGGCAATAAAGCGACGGCATGGCGATGATGGCAAAGGTTGGCTTGCCGAGGCAAAGCCCTCGGTCCAGCTAACGTGATGGAGCTGGTCACCCTAGGGCGACCGTGTTGTTTTTCTGGACAACAACACTTGAGGAGGCGGTGGCGGCGGATACGAGTTCGCTGTCCAGAAAAACAACACGGTCGCCCTAGGGCAATGTTGACGTTGAGCCCCCGGGCTCCCTGGATGTTTCCTCCATGATCCTGATAGAGATCGGAGTTGATGTTGATGAAGGCCCTCATCTGAACATAATGATCGGAGGTAGGGCACAGTCCTCGGTCCAGCCAAGGTGACTGGCCGAGCCAGTGACGAAGAAGCCGGCATCGCACTTGACCTACGGGCAAGCCATTGATCCTTTTGCCGATCTCGTAGGGGAACTCTCAATGAAAGCACCAATGTCGGTGTCAAAACCAGCGGATCTCAGGTAGGGGGTCCCGAACTGTGCATCTAGGATCGATGGTAACAGGAGGCGAGGGACACGATGTTTACCTAGGTTCGGGCCCTCTCGATGGAGGCAATACCCTACTTCCTGCTTGATTGATCTTGATGATATGAGTATTACAAGAGTTGATCTACCATGAAATCATGGAGGCTAAACCCTAGAAGCTAGCCTATGGTATGATTGTTTATATATCTATCGACTAGCCTGACCCTGGTTTATATAATGCACCAGAGGCCCAGGATAACAAGAGTCCTAGCCGAATACGCCGATGGGGGAGGAGTCCTTGTCTTGACCACCAAGTCTTGTGGAATCTTCCTTGTATGCGGCAGCTGTCCGAACTGGCCCATGAGTATACGGCCATGGGGGTCCTCGGCCCAATCTAACTGACCGGGAGACGGCGTGGTGAGTACCCCTAGTCCAAGACACCGCCACAAATTCTTAAAGATTTTTCTGCTTCGGGCGAGGAATCGTCCATGTCCAAGTTAGGCGTATATATCACCCCAAGTTCGGCCTTCCGAATACTAAGGGCTTCGCCAAAATTTAAAATTGTAGACTTCTATGGCTAAGTGAGAGTGATAAAGCTGTATAGTTCAATTGCCTTCTTCGTTGCGCTAAAACACCTTCTTAAAGGACCAATTTTTTGGATAAAGAGTGTTTAAGATTTATCCCGAACACCTCATTACTAGTTACATGGGGGCAGAAGCTGACGACTGGCCAACTCTCAGATTTTATAAACGGCCGCACAGAAGGTAATATTTTAAATCGACAAGCGTTATATAGCGCACATGAACTCGTTTTCATATTACAGGATCACATGAGTATATTCATTCAAATATTACATCCTTAGCACATTCCTCCGTCACAAGGCGGGCACCCTTCAGGACACTGTCATAATACTTTTCGGGGTTGCGATGCTCCTTGCCCTCCGGTGGCCCCTCCTTCAACAGCTTTTCGGCGTCCATCTTTGCCCAGTGCACTTTCGCACGGGCAAAGGCCCTGCGGGCACCTTCAATGCTGTCGGCGTTCTGGGAACGGGGGTCCCCAGACTTGCCTGCCTGCGGCCTGCGGCGTGGCTCAAAGGGGGGGGGGCCAGCACGGCCCATCTTCACCAACACAAACTCAAGACCCTCGCGAGGGGCCAAGCCTCGCGGGGAGGACGACACGGAGCTTCCTCAGGCACGGCCTCGTCAGGCTGGCTCACGAGGAGGTGGAGATATCAAGGCGGGGTACCTCGCGAGGTGCCCGTGACGCAAGCCATGACGACTCAGGGCGCCAGGCGGGTTCCAGCTCGCGCAGCGTCCTCCTTTCCTCTTTGGTGCAAAGGGGGCAAGCACAGCCGCAGAGTACCGAGGCATCAGGCAAAGGTTGCCATTTCGGTGCAACGAGACCAAGACCAGGAGGACTACGAGACGGAGGTCACCGTGGAGCCCAAGACGGCGTCATCACCAGAGCTTTGCGCAGGCGAAGACTACTTTTGTCAGGATAGTTGATACTTGTTGTCCCCCTTCAAATTAGCTCGCCATTGTTGGCTCCCTTCCCGCTCAATATTTGGGGAGAGGACCAGGGCCACTATAAATAGGACCGGCCACCCATGTAGCAAGGGGTTCAGCTCAATCTCCTCCAGGGGTTCGGCTCAGTCTCCTCCAAGGGCTCGACTAGTAGAAAGGTGGTAAGCGGAGAGAGAGGGTGAGATAGAGAAAGGTGGCTGAACTCCTCCCAGCAGTTCATCGCCCCAGCCAAGAACAGACCCTCGCGAGGCTGTTCTTCCTAGTACTGTTCATCATCATCCACCTGAGAAGCAATCCACCACACCACACACTGGAGTAGGGTATTACACCGCAACGGTGGCCCGAACCAGTATAAACCTTGCGTCCCTTGTGTTGTTCTTTTCATAGCTTTGATCCTAGCGTGGCGGAGGGGTGCAGGAAGGTAGGAGGCGAAATCTCCGCGTGCACCCCAGTGTTCGAACCTCAAGGGTCTGCCGGAACCCGAAATCCAACATTTGGCGCGCCAGGTAGGGGTGCACCGGAATTCGTCTTCCACCGCTCCGTTCTCCTCCAACCATCACGCCCATGTCTGACGCATGTCGGGCCCACGCAGAGCGCTGGGCCGCCCTCGCTTCCCGCGTCACCCAGACAGCCCCTGTCGGCGGGCTTCCTCGCCGTTCCCCGTCGCCCGCCGTCAACACCGCCACCGGCCCGGCGGGGGACGAGCAGCAAGCATCGTCTCAGCATCCATCCGTGCGCCAAGACGGCCGGATCGCGACTCCCTCACTCGCCCCGGCTGGATCTTCGTCCCGCGCGCTTCGCGCGCCCATGGAGGCTCGGGCTGCACTCATCGCGGCAAACGAGCTCCTGCGCTACCGTCCCGTCGACGATGTCTATGAAGAATGGCTCGACCGCGTCGCCAAACTCGTCCGCGCCGCAGGGGGCTCCTCCGCGCCGTCCGCTCCGCTGCACCGCACCCCGCGCCGCGCGGGCGACGAGGCTCCGGCAGCGCCCCGGCCGCCTCCCCCTCAAGAAGACGCCATGGCTCCAAGATGCGTGGCCCCTGGGCAGAACCCGCTCAGTCAGGTGCCAGCGCGGCAAGAGCAGAGCTGCCAAGAAGTCACTCGCACGCCAGAAGCTGCCCGGGCACTCCCTGCTCCAGTACGTCGCGACCATCCTCCTGCTCCGGCGCGTGGGGACATGCAGGACCAGGATCTCCATCACCCAAGGCCTCCCGTGGCCACAGCAGGCTGCCGCGCCTACACCACCGAACTGCGCAGCGTCGCGTGGCCGGGCAAGTTCAAGCCGGACCTGCCTCCTCGCTACGACGGCACGGCTGACCCTGCGGAGTTCCTCCAGCTCTACGAGCTGGGCCTCGAAGCTGCCAACAGAGACGAGAAGGTCATGGCGAACTGGTTTCCCATGACGCTCAAGGACGGGGCCCGCACCTGGCTCCTGAACCTGGCTCCAGGCACAATCTCCTCCTGGGAAGAGATGCGCACCCGCTTCATCGCCAACTTCCAAGGTACTCGCGACCGGCCACCCGTCGTGAGCGACATGCGCCGCATCAAGCAACAACCTGGGGAGACCCTGTAGAAGTACATCCAGCGCTTCAACAACGCACGCCTCAAGATTCCCAAGGTGACTGAAGAGGCCATCATCTCAGCCTTCTCCGACGGCGTGCGCGACGTCAAGATGAAGGAGGAGCTGGCGATGCATGAAGACCTGTGCACTTCTTTGGAGTTGTTCAACTTGGCGAACAAGTGCGCCAGGGCTGAGGAAGGGCGTCTCTCCCTCCTTGAGCTGCCTGCCGCAGACCTAGAAGAGAAGAAGCTCAAGGCCAAGGAAGCGAAGCGCAAGGGGGCTGCCGTGCTCGCGGCAGAACCAGACACCAAGCGGGGCAGAGATCAGCCCGAACCTCCCAAGGGCAGCCGGTACTGCGTGTACCACGACCTCCACACCCACAACACCAGCGAATGCCAAGAAATCCGAGCCGTGCGTGAAGGAAGGATCGGCCGTCGCCCTGACCGTGGTGACCGGGGATACGGCCGAGGAGGAGGAAGGAACACAGGGCGCTGGGAAGACCGTGGCCCGCGCCAAGGGTGGCGCGACCAACCTCGTGAAGATCGCTGGCAAGACCCACCTCGCGAGGGAGGCTGGAGGGATCAGCCTCGTGAGGATCGCCCGCAAGGCAACGCAGGCCTCCCACCGCTGCCACCGCAGCCAAGGAGAAACGAGGACCGCCACCGGTACGAGGAGGCTGGGGGCTTCCAGGAGCCACGCGCGATCGCCTGCATCCTGGGCGGAGCTCAGGCCCCAGCCTCTCAGTGCATCTTCAAGCAGTTCGCCCGCGAAGTGAATGCAGCCCTCCCCAGGCTCGAAGCCACGCGCCCTCTTAGGTGGTCGGCGTGCGCCATCACCTTCAGCTCAGCAGATCAACTCAAGTGTGCGGCTACTGCCGGAGTCCTCCCGATGCTTTGTTCCCCAATCATCAGCAACGTGGTGGTCACCAAGACCCTCATCGATGGCGGGGCAGGGCTCAACGTCCTGTCCATAGAGACGTTCAACAACCTCCAAGTGCCCTACAGCCAGCTTCAGCCAACCAAGCCCTTCTCCGGTATCACCGACGGCTGCACGGTCCCGATCGGGCAGGTCCGCCTCCCCGTCACCTTCGGGGCACGCGACAACTACCGCACCGAGCTCATCGACTTCGATGTCGCTCACATCCGCCTGCCGTACAACGCCATCCTCGGGTACCCGGCGCTGGCCAAGTTCATGGCCGTGACTCACCACGGCTACAACGTCCTCAAGATGCCAGGAAGCGGCGGAGTCATCACGGTGCCCTGTGAAGAGAAGGACGCAGTGTGTTCCCTGGTGCGAGCCTTTCAGGTAGCATCACTGGAGGACCCAGATCGCGGAAGCAGGAGGCTTCCCGACGCCGCCCCCAAGAAGAAGAAGACATCGTCCGGCCTGGCCCCTCTGGGCCCGTGCCTGCCCAGGGGGAACCTCCTTCCATCGCATAGGAAAGCGCGCTCGGCGCCCTCCTCGGGTAGGGCTCGGGGGCTCTCCCCTGGAGGGCCACCGACCTAACAAGGGTCACGAGGGAGGCGCTGGGGCACCACATGGAGGCGTGTTTCAGAGCACGTTTCCCTCAAGAAGGAGCAAGGCAAGGAGATCCAGACCCACAGGAGTTTGTCAGCAAGGCCATTCAGGAGCTACAGGAGTCCAGAGTCATGAGAGGTGCCCGCCGCCTACCAGCAGTGGCTCCCCATCCAGGCGAGGATGGCGGGCTGCGCGTCTGCGTCGATGTACCAGGGCTCAACCAAGTCGCCTCCATGGAGCGCCTCTGGCCCTTGCGAGTGGGGCGCTGCGGAGGTCCACCCCACAGCTATGTTCGCATGCCTTACGGCTTGCCGAGCGCGGCTGACGCGTACCAGCGCCTCATGAGGAGCACCGCGGAGGCGCAAGAGGCCAGGTGCTCCGCAGCCCTGGCGGAGACGAAGATGGCCCGCGAGGAACTGCCAGCGCCACCGGAGCCTCCCGAGGCCCCTGGGCCTGGCGGCTCATGAGGATCGGCTCCCGCAGCCCACCGAGCCGGCTACACCAACACCCCTTCATCTTCAGCGTCATCAGGTGACATCTTTCAAGTTTCACTTCCAGGTGGGAGCTCCCCCAGGGCTGCATTATTCTCAGGCCGCGTGGGTCCGTCCCTGTGGCGTGTATCCCTTTTATTTCGCGACGTTAGCTTACCTTGTTGGGGGCACCCCTCGTGCTGCATGATCCCCAAGTCGCTCGGGCCTGACCCAGTGATCTCCGCATCCACTAGAACGAATCCACAGTTGGGTTTCGTAGTAATTTCAAAAAAATTCCTACGCACACGCAAGATCATGGTGATGCATAGCAACGAGAGGGAAGAGTGTTGTCTACGTACCCACGCAGACAGACTGCG
The DNA here is from genome assembly GCF_002162155.2 of Triticum dicoccoides. Lineage (NCBI taxonomy): Eukaryota > Viridiplantae > Streptophyta > Magnoliopsida > Poales > Poaceae > Triticum > Triticum dicoccoides. The sequence continues at coordinate 286,374,604 of NC_041380.1, read as the reverse complement.
GAAGCGTTGACACAACGTAGAGGAAGTAGTCGTACGTCTTCACGATCCAACCGATCAAGCACCAAAACTACGGCACCTTCGAGTTCGAGCACACGTTCAGCTCGATGATGATCCCCGGACTCCGATCCAGCAAAGTGTCAGGGAAGAGTTCCGTCAGCACGACGGTGTGGTGACGATCTTGATGTACTACAGCAGCAGGGCTTCGCCTAAACTCCGCTACAGTATTATCGAGGAATATGGTGGCTGGGGGCACCGCACACGGCTAAGGAATAGATCACGTGGATCAACTTGTGTGTTCTAGGGTGCCTCTGCCTCAGTATATAAAGGACTAGAGGGGGGAGGCTGGCCGGCCAAGGTGTGGCGCGCCAGGAGAGTCCTACTCCCTCTGGGAGTAGGATTCCCCCCCCCCC
>NC_041380.1:286328407-286373827 GCF_002162155.2 Triticum dicoccoides | reverse complement strand
ACAGTATTATCGAGGAATATGGTGGCTGGGGGCACCGCACACGGCTAAGGAATAGATCACGTGGATCAACTTGTGTGTTCTAGGGTGCCTCTGCCTCAGTATATAAAGGACTAGAGGGGGGAGGCTGGCCGGCCAAGGTGTGGCGCGCCAGGAGAGTCCTACTCCCTCTGGGAGTAGGATCCCCCCCCCCCCCCAATCCTAGTTGGAATAGGATTCGCGGAGGGGGAAAAGAGAGAGAGGGGGCCGGGCACCTCTCCTAGTCCTAATAGGACTAGGGGAAGGGGGAGGCGCGCAGCCCACGTAGGGCTGCCTCTTCTCTTTTCCACTAAGGCCCATCATGGCCCATTTAGCTCCCGGGGGGTTCCGGTAACCTTCCCGGTACTCCGGTAAAATCCCGATTTCACCCGGAACACTTCCGATATCCAAACATAGGCGAGACTCCTCGTCATGTCCGTGATCACATTCGGGACTCCAAACAACCTTCGGTACATCAAAATGCATAAACTCATAATATAACTGTCATCGTAACCTTAAGCGTGCGGACCCTACGGGTTTGAGAACAATGTAGACATGACCGAGACACGTCTCCGGTCAATAACCAATAGCGGGACCTGGATGCCCATATTGGCTCCTACATATTCTACGAAGATCTTTATCGGTCAGACCGCATAACAACATATGTTGTTCCCTTTGTCATCGGTATGTTACTTGCCCGAGATTCGATCGTCGGTATCCAATACCTAGTTCAATCTCGTTACCGGCAAGTCTCTTTACTCGTTCTGTAATACATCATCTCGCAACTAACTCATTAGTTGCAATGCTTGCAAGGCTTATGTGATGTGCATTACCGAGAGGGCCCAGAGATACCTCTCCGACAATCGGAGTGACAAAACCTAATCTCGAAATACGCCAACCCAACATGTACCTTTGGAGACACCTGTAGTACTCCTTTATAATCACCCATTTACGTTGTGACGTTTGGTAGTACCCAAAGTGTTCCTCCGGTAAACGGGAGTTGCATAATCTCATAGTTATAGGAACATGTATAAGTCATGAAGAAAGCAATAGCAACATACTAAACGATCGGGTGCTAAGCTAATGGAATGGGTCATGTCAATCAGATCATTCTCTTAATGATGTGATCCCGTTAATCAAATAACAACTCATTGTTCATGGTTAGGAAACATAACCATCTTTGATTAACGAGCTAGTCAAGTAGAGGCATACTAGTGACACTTTGTTTGTCTATGTATTCACACATGTATTATGTTTCCGGTTAATACAATTCTAGCATGAATAATAAACATTTATCATGATTATAAGGAAATAAGTAATAACTTTATTATTGCCTCTAGGGCATATTTCCTTCAGTCTCCCACTTGCACTAGAGTCAATAATCTAGATTACACCGTAATGATTCTAACACCCATGGAGCCTTGGTGCTGATCATGTTTTGCTCGTGGAAGAGGCTTAGTCAACGGGTCTGCAACATTCAGATCCGTATGTATCTTGCAAATCTCTATGTCTCCCACCTGGACTAGATCCCGGATGGAATTGAAGCATCTCTTGATGTGCTTGGTTCTCTTGTGAAATCTGGATTCCTTTGCCAAGGCAATTGCACCAGTATTGTCACAAAAGATTTTCATTGGACCCGATGCACTAGGTATGACACCTAGATCGGATATGAACTCCTTCATCCAGACTCCTTCGTTCGCTGCTTCCAAAGCAGCTATGTACTCCGCTTCACATTTAGATCCCGCTATGACGCTTTGTTTAGAACTGCACCAACTGACAGCTCCACCGTTTAATGTAAACACGTATCCGGTTTGCGATTTAGAATCGTCCGGATCAGTGTCAAAGCTTGCATCAACGTAACCTTTTACGATGAGCTCTTTGTCACCTCCATATACGAGAAACATATCCTTAGTCCTTTTCAGGTATTTCAGGATGTTCTTGACCGTTGTCCAGTGATCCACTCCTGGATTACTTTGGCACCTCCCTGCTAGACTTATAGCAAGGCACACATCGGGTCTGGTACACAGCATTGCATACCTGATAGATCCTATGGCTGATGCATAGGGAACATCTTTCATATTCTCTCTATCTTCGGCAGTGGTCGGGCATTGAGTCTTACTCAATTTCACACCTTGTAACACAGGCAAGAATCCTTTCTTTGCTTGATCCATTTTGAACTTCTTCAAAATTTTGTCAAGGTATGTTGTTTGTGAAAGTCTAATTAAGCGTTTTGATCTATCTCTATAGATCTTTATGCCTAATATGTAAGTAGCTTCACCGAGGTCTTTCATTGAAAAACTCTTATTCAAGTATCCCTTTATGCTATCCAGAAATTCTATATAATTTCCAATTAGTAATATGTCATCCACATATAATATTAGAAATGCTACAGAGCTCCCACTCACTTTCTTGTAAATACAGGCTTCTCTGAAAGTCTGTATAAAACCAAATGCTTTGATCACACTATCAAAGCGTTTATTCCAACTCCGAGAGGCTTGCACCAGTCCATAAATGGATCGCTGGAGCTTGCACACTTTGTTAGCTCCTTTTGGATCGACAAAACCTTCTGGTTGCATCATATACAACTCTTCTTCCAGAAATCCATTCAGGAATGCAGTTTTGACATCCATTTGCCAAATTTCATAATCATAAAATGCGGCAATTGCTAACATGATTCGGACGGACTTAAGCATTGCTACGGGTGAGAAGGTCTCATCGTAGTCAATCCCTTGAACTTGCCGAAAACCTTTCGCGACAAGTCGAGCTTTGTAGACAGTAACATTACCATCAGCGTCAGTCTTCTTCTTAAAGATCCATTTATTCTCAATTGCTTGCCGATTATCGGACAAGTCAACCAAAGTCCATACTTTGTTCTCATACATGGATCCCATCTCAGATTTCATGGCTTCAAGCCACTTTGCAGAATCTGGGCTCACCATTGCTTCTTCATAGTTCGTAGGTTCATCATGACCTAGTAGCATGATTTCCAGAACAGGATTACCGTACCACTCTGGCGCGGATCTTACTCTGGTTGATCTACGAGGTTCAGTAGTATCTTGATCTGAAGTTTCATGACTATCATCATTAGCTTCCTCACTTATTGGTGTAGGTGTCGCAGAAACAATTTTCTGTGATGTACTACTTTCCAATAAAGGAGCAGGTACAGTTACCTCGTCAAGTTCTACTTTCCTCCCACTCACTTCTTTCGAGAGAAACTGCTTCTCTAGAAAGGATCTATTCTTAGCAACGAATGTCTTGCCTTCGGATCTGTGATAGAAGGTGTACCCAACAGTCTCCTTTGGGTATCCTATGAAGACACATTTCTCCGATTTGGGTTCGAGCTTATCAGGTTGAAGCTTTTTCACATAAGCATCGCAGCCCCAAACTTTAAGAAACGACAACTTTGGTTTCTTGCCAAACCACAGTTCATAAGGCGTCGTCTCAACGGATTTTGATGGTGCCCTATTTAACGTGAATGTGGCCGTCTCTAGAGCGTATTCCCAAAACGATAGCGGTAAATCAGTAAGAGACATCATAGATAGCACCATATCTAGTAAAGTACGATTATGACGTTCGGACACACCATTACGCTGTGGTGTTCCGGGTGGCGTGAGTTGCGAAACTATTCCACAATTTTTCAAATGTACACCAAACTCGTAACTCAAATATTGTCCTCCACGATCAGATCGTAGAAACTTTATTTTCTTGTTACGATGATTCTCAACTTCACTCTGAAATTCTTTGAACTTTTCGAATGTTTCAGACTTGTGTTTCATTAAGTAGACATACCCATATCTGCTTAAGTCATCTGTGAAGGTGAGAAAATAGCGATATCCGCCGCGAGCCTCAATATTCATCGGACCACATACATCTGTATGTATGATCTCCAACAAATCTGTTGCTCTCTCCATAGTTCCGGAGAACGGTGTTTTTGTCATCTTTCCCATGAGGCACGGTTCGCAAGTACCAAGTGATTCATAATCAAGTGGTTCCAAAAATCCATCAGTATGGAGTTTCTTCATGCGCTTTACACCGATATGACCTAAACGACAGTGCCACAAATAAGTTGCACTTTCATTATTGACACTGCATCTTTTGGCTTCAACATTATGAATATGTGTATCACTACTATCGAGATTCATCAAAAATAGACCACTTTTTAAAGGTGCATGACCATAAAAGATATTACTCATATAAATAGAACAACCATTATTCTCTGATTTAAATGAATAACCATCTCGCATCAAACAAGATCCAGATATAATGTTCATGCTCAACGCTGGCACCAAATAACAATTATTTAGGTCTAATATTAATCCCGAAGGTAGATGTAGAGGTAGCTTGCCGACCGCGATCACATCGACTTTGGAACCGTTTCCCATGCGCATCGTCACCTCGTCCTTTGCCAGTGCCCGCTTATTCCGTAGTCCCTGTTTCGAGTTGCAAATATTAGCAACAGAACCAGTATCAAATCCCAGGTGCTACTGCGAGCTCTAGTAAGGTACACATCAATAGCATGTATATCACATATACCTTTGTTCACCTTGCCATCCTTCTTATCCGCCAAATACTTGGGGCAGTTCCGCTTCCAGTGACCAGTCTGCTTGCAGTAGAAGCACTTAGTTTCAGGCTTAGGTCCAGACTTGGGTTTCTTCTCCTGAGCAGCAACTTGTTTGCTGTTCTTCTTGAAGTTCCCCTTCTTCTTCCCTTTGCCCTTTTTCTTGAAACTAGTGGTCTTGTTGACCATCAACACTTGATGCTCCTTCTTGATTTCTACCTCCGCGGCTTTCAGCATTGCGAAGAGCTCGGGAATAGTCGTGTTCATCCCTTGCATATTATAGTTCATCACGAAGCTCTTGTAGCTTGGTGGCAGTGATTGGAGAATTCTGTCAATGACGCAATCATCTGGAAGATTAACTCCCAATTGAATCAAGTGATTATTATACCCAGACATTTTGAGTATATGCTCACTGACAGAACTGTTCTCCTCCATCTTGCAGCTATAGAACTTATTGGAGACTTCATATCTCTCAATCCGGGCATTTCCTTGAAATATTATCTTCAACTCCTGAAACATCTCATATGCTCCATGACGTTCAAAATGTCGTTGAAGTCCCGATTCTAAGCCGTAAAGCATGGCACACTGAACTCAGCTTTGCTCTGCCAGACATTCATAACATCTGGTGTTGCTCCAGCAGCAGGCCTGGCACCCAGCGGTGCTTCCAGGACGTAATTTTTCTATGCATCAATGAGGATAATCCTCAAGTTACGGACCCAGTCCGTGTAATTGCTACCATCATCTTTCAACTTTGCTTTCTCAAGGAACGCATTAAAATTCAACGGAACAACAGAACGAGCCATCTATCTACAATCAACATAAACAAGCAAGATACTATCAGGGACTAAGTTCATGATAAATTTAAGTTCAATTAATCATATTACTTAAGAACTCCCACTTAGATAGACATCCCTCTAATCTTCTAAGTGATCACGTGATCCAAATCAACTAAACCATAACCGATCATCATGTGAGATGGAGTAGTTTTCAATGGTGAACACCGTTATGTTGATCATATCTACTATATGATTCACGCTCGACCTTTCGGTCTCCATGTTCCGAGGCCATATCTGCATATGCTAGGCTCATCAAGTTTAACCTGAGTATTCTGCGTGTGCAAAAACTGGCTTGCACCCGTTGTAGATGGACGTAGAGCTTATCACACCCGATCATCACGTGGTGTCTGGGCACGACGAACTTTGGCAACGGTGCATACTCAGGGAGAACACTTCTTGATAATTTAGTGAGAGATCATCTTATAATGCTACCGTCAATCAAAGCAAGATAAGATGCATAAAAGATAAACATCACATGCAATCAATATAAGTGATATGATATGGCCATCATCATCTTGTGCTTGTGATCTCCATCTTCGAAGCACCGTCGTGATCACCATCGTCACCGGCGCGCCACCTTGATCTCCATCGTAGCATCATTGTCGTCTCACCAATCTTATGCTTCCACGACTATCACTACCGCTTAGTAATAAAGTAAAGCATTACATCGCGATTGCATTGCATACAATAAAACGACAACCTTAAGGCTCCTGCCAGTTGCCGATAACTCGGTTACAAAACATGATCATCTCATACAATAAAATTCAGCATCATGTCTTGACCATATCACATCACAGCATGCCCTGCAAAAACAAGTTAGACGTCCTCTACTTTGTTGTTGCAAGTTTTACGTGGCTGCTACGGGCTTAAGCAAGAACCAATCTCACCTACGCATCAAAACCACAACGATATTTTGTCAAATAGACTCCGTTTTAACCTTCGCAAGGATCAGGCGTAGCCATACTTGGTTCAACTAAAGTTGGAGAGACAGTCGCCCGCAAGCCACCTATGTGCAAAGCATGTCGGGGGAACCGGTCTCGCGTAAGCGTACGCGTAATGTTGGTCCGAGTCGTCTCATCCAACAATGCCGCCGAACCAAAGTATGACATGCTGGTAGGCAGTATGACTTATATCGCCCACAACTCACTTGTGTTCTACTCGTGCATATAACATCAACATAAATAACCTAGGCTCGGATGCCACTTTTGGGTTTCGTAGTAATTTCAAAAAATTTCCTACGCACACGCAAGATCATGGTGATGCATAGCAACGAGAGGGGAGAGTGTTGTCTACGTACCCACGCAGACCGACTGCGGAAGCGTTGACACAATGTAGAGGAAGTAGTCGTACGTCTTCACGATCCAACCGATCAAGCACCGAAACTACGTTCAGCTCGATGACGATCCCCGGACTCCGATCCAGCAAAGTGTCGGGGAAGAGTTCCTTCAGCACGACGGTGTGGTGATGATCTTGATGTACTACAGCAGCAGAGCTTCGCCTAAACTCCGCTACAGTATTATCGAGGAATATGGTGGCTGGGGGCACCACACACGGCTAAGGAATAGATCACGTGGATCAACTTGTGTGTTCTAGGGTGCCTCTGCCTCAGTATATAAAGGACTAGAGGGGGGAGGCTGGCCGGCCAAGGTGTGGCGCGCCAGGAGAGTCCTACTCCCTCTGGGAGTAGGATTCCCCCCCCCCCCAATCCTAGTTGGAATAGGATTCGCGAAGGGGGAAAAGAGAGAGAGGGTGCCGGCCACCTCTCCTAGTCCTAATAGGACTAGGGGAAGGGGGAGGCGCGCAGCCCACGTAGGGCTGCCTCTTCTCTTTTCCACTAAGGCCCATCATGGCCCATTTAGCTCCCGGGGGGTTCCGGTAACCTTCCCGGTACTCTGGTAAAATCCCGATTTCACCCGGAACACTTCCGATATCCAAACATAGGCTTCCAATATATCAATCTTTACGTCTCGACCATTTCGAGACTCCTCGTCATGTCCGTGATCACATCCGGGACTCTGAACAACCTTCGGTACATCAAAATGCATAAACTCATAATATAACTATCATCGTAACCTTAAGCATGCGGACCCTACGGGTTCGAGAACAATGTAGACATGACCGAGACACGTCTCCGGTCAATAACCAATAGCGGGACCTGGATGCCCATATTGGCTCCTACATATTCTACGAAGATCTTTATCGGTCAGACCGCATAACAACATACGTTGTTCCCTTTGTCATCGGTATGTTACTTGCCCGAGATTCGATCGTCGGTATCCAATACCTAGTTCAATCTCGTTACCGGCAAGTCTCTTTACTCGTTCTGTAAATACATCATCCCGCAACTAACTCATTAGTTGCAATACTTGCAAGGCTTATGTGATGTGCATTACCGAGAGGGCCCAGAGATACCTCTCTGACAATCAGAGTGACAAATCCTAATCTCGAAATACGCCAACCCAACATCTACCTTTGGAGACACCTGTAATGCTCCTTTATAATCACCCAGTAACGTTGTGACGTTTGGTAGCACCCAAAGTGTTCCTCCGGCAAACGGGAGTTGCATAATCTCATAGTCATAGGAACATGTATAAGTCATGAAGAAAGCAATAGCAACATACTAAACGATCGGGTGCTGAGCTAATGGAATGGGTCATGTCAATCAGATCATTCTCTTAATGATGTGATCCCGTTAATCAAATAACAACTCATTGTTCATGGTTAGGAAACATAACCATCTTTGGTTAACGAGCTAGTCAAGTAGAGGCATACTAGTGACACTTTGTTTGTCTATGTATTCACACATGTATTATGTTTTCGGTTAATACAATTCTAGCATGAATAATAAACATTTATCATGATTATAAGGAAATAAATAATAACTTTATTATTGCCTCTAGGGCATATTTCCTTCATCCACTCCTTCACGGCTAAGGTGCTTTACCTAGTTGCCTGCTCAGCTGATGCCAACTAACGGAGCTGCTCCCAAACGGCACGACGCTTGCGCATGGGTCCGTCCCTGCAACGCTGACGAACCTGGATGGCTGAGCTCTGGCCGCGGCAGCCCCGCATAGCGTCACCTCGTCAAGCCTTCAGTGCCTCACTACCCTTCGGAAGCAGCCAACGGCTGACCGTCGATTGTTATGGCAACCCCTTGCTTTTTCTATGATGGACCTGCAGGACCTCCTGAAGGAGCCGTGTCAGGCGAGGCTCTTGCTGTGTCTCCTTCGCTCTCGTCCGTGCGAACCGCTTGCACGTTAAAGGGGGGGTACCTGAGCATCGCGACTCAGGGCTCTTACTGGCTCTCCAGCCCTCACCCTCTGGCCTTGACCACGGCATCACGATCTGGCATACCAGCGACGGCTGAGACTCGCTCGAGGGCCGGGACCCGACGACGTAGAGCAGAAAGGGGAGCAAAGGCGAGAGGGGAGAGACACGCGAGGACTTCGCCGAGCAACCTCGCGCCTGCTGATGCACGGACCCGGCCACACACCAGAGAGCGGCCCATGATGCTCGAGATAAGTTATCGCCCGGAAGCGCCAGCTACCGTGGCACCATCCCTGCACCTAATGCTATCCCATGTTAGCGACATCGCTCCCCTTTCTCACCGAATGACGGCTACTTGGGCGCCAAAGGGGACCTCCTGAGCGTCGCGACTCAGGGGCTCTTACCGGACTCCGGGTCGCTCACCTCCTGGCCTTGACCACGGCATCGCGACCTGGCATACCAGCGACGGCTGAAGCCGCCTTGGGACTGGGACCTGTCGGCGTAGAGCACCAAGCCCTCGTGAGGTTCGAAAGGGAGGACCGAGCTAAGACGGAATGAGCAACTCGCGTAAATCTACGGCGAAGGTTGTATTAACAAACAGGATCACAGGCACCTTACAAGCCCCCATGGGGCGCACTTTTGGTTCCTCGCAGGGAACAGATCCTAAAGAGACGCAAACTACACGCATCGCTACAAAAGACGCCATCATCAACAGTGGGCCTCCAAGTACCGACGCCAACCCCATCCAGATCAGAGTCGGCGGTGGCCTGACGAGCCTGCCCTGCTCCGGGAGCGGCGCCGGCTCGGGGGCTCGTAGCTGTCGTCGCTCGTCTCCGGAGTCGCGAAGGGCTCGCCGGAGTCGCTGGAGCCTCCGACGTCTCCACCACCTGAGGAGCCGCCAAGGGAGCGATTGGCGAGCCCGGTCCCCGTCACAGTAGGGCCTTGGCCATCTTCACCGGGGCAGCACTCCACCCGGCGCCCATCTGCGTCGAAGACCTTGAGGAGCATCTCCAAAGCACTGTCATAGTCCAAGTGGATCGCGAAGACACCCCTTGTCCTGCAAACCCGGGCAATCTCTCTCTAGCCCCGGGTCATGTAGACCTCGCCCGGGGCGACGACCGCAACCTCTGCCTTGGTGCGGGGGTGCTACAGCCAGCGTGCTGCAGCCAGAGCTCCAGGGGCTCCCCCTGCGGGATGACGGAGGCGAAGAAGGGAGGAAGACGGATCCAAGACTGAAGAGGAATGGCGGCGTGGAGCACGAACTCTTGGGAGGAGCCCTCAGTGTGGACCCTAGGGGGGACGACCCACACCTTCGTGACCCGTCGGCGCCGGCGCCGGCGCCGCCCGTGGCGGTCAGCATCAGCTCCTTCGGGGCCCTCGACATGGGCGTACAATGGAAGCGGGAACCCCGGCGGTGCCCGCTCGCCCCGAGGCCTCAACACCACCTGAAGGGCCCCCTCGTCCGGGCCATGGTGGACATGTCGTTTCTTCGGCGGACGTGGGTCTGGTCCCTCTCGGGGAGCCTTTCCCTTCTCTGCCGACGAGAACCGGCGGCTCGGAGCCATCGCAGCAAGACGTAGCAAGAATCGGGAAGAAGGAGAAGCAAGGAGGGATGGACTAGAAGGACGCACGACATTCCGTACTTATAGCCGACGGAGGCCAACCGCCGACCTCCACGATCACAGGTAATCATGACCCGTTCTGCATGCAGGGACTTGTCCAATCCGAGCAGTTGCCGAGGCGCCGTGGGGAAGTGGAGACGCCCACATCCAATCAACCGCCACGCGGCGCCCAAGGCAGCAGGCTGTTAGGGCCCGCGGCGCTTCGCTCTTGCCCTTCCGCCTCCCTGCATGACCAAGTCCGGGCACGCCTTGGGCCCGGGGGCTACTGTCGGCGTTCTGGGAACGGGGGTCCTCAGACTTGCCTGCCTGCGGCCTGCGGCGTGGCTCAAAGGGGGGGGGCCAGCACGGCCCATCTTCACCAACACAAACTCAAGACCCTCGCGAGGGGCCAAGCCTCGCGGGGCGGACGATACGGAGCTTCCTCAGGCATGGCCTCGTCAGGCTGGCTCATGAGGAGGCGGAGAGATCAAGGCGGGGTACCTCGTGAGGTGCCCGTGACGCAAGCCATGACGACTCAGGGCGCCAGGCGGGTGCCAGCCCACGCAGCGTCCTCCTTTCCTCTTTGGTGCAAAGGGGGCAAGCGCAGTCGCAGAGTACCGAGGCATCAGGCAAAGGTTGCCATTTCGGTGCAAAAAGACCAAGACCAGGAGGACTACGAGACGGAGGTCACCATGGAGCCCAAGACGGCGTCATCACCAGAGCTTTGCGCAGGCGAAGACTACTTTTGTCAGGATAGTTGATACTTGCTGTCCCCCTTCAAATTAGCCCGCCATTGTTGGCTCCCTTCCCGCTCAATATTTGGGGAGAGGACCAGGGCCACTATAAATAGGACCGGCCACCCACGTAGCAAGGGGTTCGGCTCAGTCTCCTCCAGGGGTTCGGCTCAGTCTCCTCCAGGGGTTCGGCTCAGTCTCCTCCAAGGGCTCGACTAGTAGAAAGGTGGTAAGCAGAGAGAGAGGGTGAGATACAGAAAGGTGGCTGAACTCCTCCCAGCAGTTCATCGCCCCAGCCAAGAATAGACCCTCGCGAGGCTGTTCTTCCTTGTACTGTTCATCATCATCCGCCTGGGAGGCAATCCACCACACCACACACTGGAGTAGAGTATTACACCGCAACGGTGGCCCGAACCAGTATAAACCTTGCGTCCCTTGTGTTGTTCTTTTCATAGCTTTGATCCTAGCGTGGCGGAGGGGTGCAGGAAGGTAGGAGGTGAAATCTCCACGCGCACCCCAGTGTTCGAACCTCAAGGGTCTGCTGGAACCCGAAATCTGACAAATGCTGACAGACCGCTTTATGACTTCAAACCGTGACCAGTTGCTTCAGCTAGTCGCTCGAGGGCATCGGATGTTCGGTTCCAGTATATTGAGACCAGAACAACTTCTCCGTCGAGCTCCCTTCCTCGGCCCGGTAGAACTCCGTGGCATCCGATACGCTGCTGGGTAGATCTGCGAACGCTCCTAGAGAGCTCCGAATTCGAGTAAGTAAAAGGAAAGTTTCCTTCACATGCTTGCTTTGCATAATGAATGCCTTACCCGCCGCTATCTTCTTGACCGCCTGAATCTCCTGGAGGGCCTTTTGGGCTTCGGCCTTGGCATTTTGTGCATTCTCGAGGGCCTTCGCAAGCTCGGACCCCTGTGTCTTAGAGTCACGCTCCAAGGACTCATATTTCTTGACAAAATCATGGAGCTCTTGTTGAACCTCGCCGACTCGGGCCTCTTGCTTCTCGCGCTCGATGCACTCCTCGGCCGCTTTGTCTTCGACCTCGGACAGCACCTTCTTCAGGGCCGCCACTTCGATCGTGGCCCCTACCAAAATTCATGATGATCCTATGATGTAATAACCACTTTTTTTCTTTATCAATATACAGACGGGGTATCACTTACCTTTGTTCTCTTCGAGCTGCCTCTTGGTAAGGTCGAGCTCTTCCTCGGACCGCTCAAGGTCCCGCTTCAGTCCAGAGACCTCCGCAGTACGAGCGGCAGCGGCCAGCAGCGAAGCCTGCTTATTCACATAGACATATTCTGATTAGACTCCTGTGATTATTATTTGATCCATTCGGCCTTTCTTTGCGAACACCAAACAGAGCATCATGGGATACTGTCTATGATGTGATATTTTCTCATAATTTGACTACTTACCTCAAAGCCTGCTAGGAGGCTGGCACAGGCTTCGGTCAGTCCGCTTTTGGCGGACCGAACCTTCTCGACCACCGCACTCATGATAGTGCGGTGCTCTTCGTCAATGGAAGTGATGCGAAGCACTTCCAGCAAGTTGTTCGATGCCTCTGGATGGACAAAGTCCATCGGCACAGACGGCTCGCCTCCCTTAGCAAGGGGTCGCCTGACAGAATCCGGAACCACTGGAGGTTCCGGCGCAGTATCCGGTTGGGGGCCAAACTTGCTGCGGTCCCCGTCATTAGAGCCCACGGGAGTCTTGCCCCCCATGCGCCCAGCATCTGGGATGTCGCCTTGGGGCGCCTCCAGAATTATCTCCCCTTGGTTCGGTGCCCTTTGAGACAATACCTCGATGTCGTCCATGGGCCGGGGGGAGGTGGCTGTCGGGAGTGAATCATTGTTCATCGCCGTTTGGCCCAAAGACTCATCCGAAGAGGATATGTCGATATGGGCTTTGGATGGACTCCATGATCATGTTTGACATGATAAGAAGCAATAAAACAAAACATACCAGAACTATTATAGCATTCGGATACTTACGACTTCGCCAGGGGCTTGACCCTGGGCATCCACTCCTCGTCGCTGTAAGCGGCTCTTGTGGAGTAGTCCAGAAGGAGGGTCCTTCCCTTCTTGGACCCTTCGTCCTCCCCAAATGGGGCGGCCTTCCTTTTCTTGTCTCCCCCGGCTAGGGGGAGAACTTTCCTCTTCCTCCTCCTCGTTTTCGTGGGAGGAGTGTGCCTTAGTGTTTTCGGACGATGAGTCCGATACAACCTTGCGTCGGAGACCTTTCCTGGTCCCCGCGGCCTTCTTCTTGGCCTTCTTCTCCGGCGCCTCATAGGGCGCCGGAACCAGCATCTCCTTTAAGAGAGCCCTTGCTGGATCTTCGGGCAGTGGGGTCGGACAATCGATCCGCTCCTCTGTCGCTACCCGGTCCTATTAAAATGGCGTGGAGGCTCAGATCCCTCACATGATTATATTGGGGAAAGGAACATCTTATGAGATATAAAGAGCTTACCAGATTGGCAGGGCGCTTTGCGCTGAGTCTGCGATCCTCAGTAAGGGGAGGAGGTACCTCAGCGGCCTTGAACAACACCTTCTAGACGTCTTAGTGTGTCGTGTTGAAAAGCTCTCGCAGCATCTGGTGCTTGGCCGGGTCGAACTCCCACATATTGAATGCCCGTCTTTGACATGAAGGATCCGCCGGAAGAGCATGACCTGGACCACGTTGACAAGCTTGATTTTCTTGCTTATCATATTTTTAACACAGTTCTGGAGTCCGGTCAGCTCCACCGATGAACCCTAGGATAGGCCCTTCTCTTTTCAGGAGGTGGGCCGCATGGGGATGCCGGATCGAAATTCGGGGGCTACCACCCAGTTGGTGTCGCGCTGCTCGGTGATGTAGAACCACCCCGATTGCCACCCCTTCACGGTCTCCACATAGGAGCCTTCGAGCCAGGTGACGTTGGGAATTTTGCCCACCATGGCGCCTCTGCACTCCGCTTGCTGGCCGACCACCACCTTCGGTTTCACGTTGAAGGTCTTCAGCCACAGGCCAAAGTGGGGCTTGATGCGGAGGAAGGCCTCGCACATGACGATAAATGCCGAGATGTTGAGGATGAAATTGGGGGACAGATCATGGAAGTCCAGCCCGTAGTAGAACATGAGCCCGCAGACAAATGGGTGGAGGGGAAATCCCAGTCCACAGACGAAGTATGTGAGGAATACAACCCTCTCATGGGGTTCTGGAGTAGGGACGATCTGCCCCACTTCTGGGAGCCGATGCACGATGTCTGCGGCCAGGTATCCGGCTTCTCGGAGCTTCTTAATGTTCTCCTCTGTAACGGAGGAGACCATCCACTTGCCTCCCGCTCCGGACATGTTCGGAATGGCTTCGCAGAGAAGATGAGAACTTGGGCGCTGGAGCTCGAGTGCGCGAGAATGGATGGGCAGGGGAAGAAGAAGGTGTGGGTGAAAAAACGAATCATTGTCCCTTTATAAAGGCGGTAGAAACTGTGCGCCTCCCTACTTGCCCCATAAAATCGCGTATTCCCCAAGCGCCGCGATTGATGGCATGGTTGGGTTACCCATATCCGTATTGATGAGAATCCCGTGATAAGGGGAACACGATCTCTGCTTCGACAACATGTGCCAATAAAACCACCTCGTGGCACGTGCAGTGGCAGGCAGGGAAAACGGTTCGTAATGACCGGGCCACGGCAGGATGTCACGTTATAAAAAAGTTGTCAGCAGATTAGATTTGTGAAATAATATACTCTCTACGGTGGTATGTGGAATTTGTTTTGCAGAGCCGGACACGATCCTTGTGTTCAAAATCTTCTATGGAGTATTCGGAGAAGGAACCCGCCTTGCAATGTCGAAGACAATCTGCGCGCCGGAGTCATTGTCATTGAAGCCTCGTTCAGGGGCTACTGAGGGAGTCCTGGATTAGGGGGTCCTCGGACAGCTGGACTATATACTTTGGCCGGACGGTTGGACTATGAAGATACAAGACTGAAGACTTCGTCCCGTGTCCAGGTGGGACTCTCCTTTGCGTGGAATCACAGGCTAGCTTCTAGGGTTTAGCCTCTACGATCTTGTGGTAGATCAACTCTTGTAATACTCATATCATCAAGATCAATCAAGCAGGAAGTAGGGTATTACCTCCATCAAGAGGGCCCGAACCTGGGTAAACATTATGTCCCCCGCAACCTGTTACCATCCTCCTTAGGCGCACAGTTCGGGACCCCCTACCCGAGATCCGCCGGTGTTGACACCGACACGTGGTTTATCTTACAGATGTGGCTGATGATATGAACAACATGCCATGCACATTAACCAAAATAGATACAATGATTGTCTTTACCCTTCATCTATGCTAGTTATGTTGACATGGTAATCCGGTAGTGTTGTGAAGCTCCCTGCATTATGAACAATGCCAAATTATGCTATTGATATTTTGAACTTACTCTTTATTTTCTAATTTGAAATTTGATGGAATTGACAGCACAGTTATCATCTTTGTTTATAGATGTGCAAAACGTGTCATCTCTCTGCTTGTTTCAGGGTGATATGCCTGATGGCACGCACAAGTTTGCTGAAGGCTGTGAGAGAAACCAAACATATATTGCAGCAAAGAAGGCAAAACATCTTGAAGATAGCGAGACAACCCCAAAGTCTTGTCTTGATGTAATGTTCAAGTTACTTGAGATTGACAGTCAGACAAGCTCACAGAGTTTGCTGTTTGAATCAGTTCGACTTCTTCAGTCCCAAGTTCTAGCAGAAAGGCATTCTGCAACTCAACTTCGACTTGAAGTCTTATCTCTAAGAAAGATCATGGAGAACACCAATGAGAACCTCATTGCTAAATAGCTACACCTGGAAGCTATGACCGACATGCTAGGACGGTCTCACAGCCTTGCTCAGCAGTTCCCGCGCAAGGCTAACCTTTCTTGAACTATCTTGGAAGTGGTCTTGGTTCAGTATTATTTTGTTATGCTGCAATGGTGCCCAGTTTTTGTAATCTGCTTCTTCGTTGCGCTTTATGATCACTGGTGGTGAACTTCGATGCCCAGCGGATGCAATATACCATAAATCCTTTATTGTATAGTGTAGGTTTATTCTAAGTTACTATGCCATAATTTCTTTATTGTATAGAGTAGGTTTGTTCTTAATCCTTACTAGTTACTGCCATCACTCGCTATTTAGAAAAAATGGAGAAAATCTGATGTAGTCGACCGGGCCAAAACATTCGCCTCTAACGGGCCTGCTTTTTAGCAGGCCACAATTGGGCCGGCCTGCAACTTTCTTGGGCCTGAAAGGCCATTGGGGCCTTCACACTTTGCACCAGGTCCACAACTTACACGGGCCTATATTCGGCCCAAAGTTTAATTGGGCCTTTAGTGGACCCATCGCTTAGTTGGGTCCATGTAGCTTTGGGCCATTAACAGGTTGAATATTCTGCTGGCATGTTACGGCCCAGAAGAAACCATGGGCCTTTATCAGGATGAAATGCATGTTGGGCCTCAATTTTCACTAGTCCTCGATGGGCCTTCAGCAGGCTAAAATATAGACCGGGCCTTTTTGGCCCAGTTATATGATGGGCCACTACCAGGCCGAAACATATCTCGAGCATTAGTTGGCCCACTGATATCATGGGCCTTTAAGAGGCCGAAAGCTTAGTAGAGGCATCAACGGGCCGAATTATACGACATGCCTTTAACAGGCCCAAAGTCACATTGGGCTGAACTGTTGCCATCTTTATCATGGGCAGTTAGAGGGCCGAATGTTGCGTCAGAACATATATGGCACATGGGTAGCACGGGCCATTCCCAGGCCAAAAGACACACCGGGCTGAAATGGGCCCATGTCCGTAACACGCCTCTAACAGGTCGAAATGTCACTGGGCTGTAATTGGGCCCAAATATTCGGCGAACAATTAACGGGCCAGATCTGGCTTTGGGCCGTAAATCGGCCATGTTTAAACAGGCCGTTATTGGGCTGGCCCACTAGTACCTGAGTAAATACTACGGACCTTTGACTGGGCCGACCTTTTTAACCTATATGGGCCTTTGTAGGGGCCCTGCCACATGTTGACATACCATAGGCATGTCTCCTCCATTGGACGGACGACATCTGACCCACCGTGGAGCATACACATGTTTCCTGTAGCCAATGATGATTTTACACGTGGAAAATCCCCATTGGTCCGGGCAGTTAACGGGTTATCGGATCCAAACTGGAACCCGATAGCTTAACGGCGACCAATTACGGTGGATGTCACGTGTGGGTTACCCTTGACGAAAGCACTTATATGACGTGCCATTTATCGTCATGGAAGTGGATAGTTCCGTGATGATAATTTTGGTATTTTCATGGCACACTTCTATGATAGCACAGGTATGACTATCTTGATTCTGTCATAAAATCGTCATGGATGTACATGCATGACAGAAAACGTGAACTACTATGACAAACATGTATCATCACAGAAGTGTATTTTTTTGTAGTGACAAAAGTAAAAGATAGGCCCTTCACAGAGGGAAGCAGAGGTTGTCACGCGCTTTTATGGTTGGATGCACAAAATCATAATGCAAAAGAACGTCACTCTATATTGCCGCTCGTGATACAGACCTTTATTATGCAGTCCGTCACTTTTATTTCTTCCATATCACAAGTTCGTATAAAGCTTATTTTCTTCACACTAATAGATCATACATATTTAGAGAGCAATTTTTTTATTGCTTGCACCGATGACAACTTACTTGAAGGATCTTACTCAATCCATAGGTAGGTATGGTGTACTCTCATGGCAAAACTGGTTTAAGGGATGTTTGGAAGCACAAGTAGTATCTCTACTTGGTGCAAAGAATTTGGGTAGCATGAGAGGGAAACGCAAGCTCAACATGTTGGATGATCCATGACAATATAACTTCTATTTGGATATAAGAAAACATAACCCATTATGTTGTCTTCCTTGTCCAACATCCACTTTTTAGCATGTCATATTTTAATGAGTGCTCACAATTACAAAAGATGTCTAGGATAGTATATTTATATGTGAAGCCTCTCCTTCTTTATTACTTCCTATTAATTGCAACAATGACCAAAACTATGTTTGTCAACTCTCAACAACTTTTATTCATCATACTCTTTATATGTGAAGTCATTATTCTCCATAAGATCAATATATGATCTTTTTATTAGAAATCTTTTTTTTTCTGACCGGAGGAAGAGAAATAAAAACGTCACTTCGCTCCTTTTTATTCTTTCTTTAATTTTATTCCCTCAAGATCATAGCACGAAAACAAAGCCCTCAACTCAAAACTACTCTTTATTATATAACTCAAGGACTCGATTACATAGATAGAGATCAAAACAAAACTCAAAGCTAGATCATACTAAAACTTTATTCTACTAAATCAAGATATAACCAAAACGATCGAACTAAGAAAAACTATGAAGATAGAGGTGTGATGGTGATACGATACTGGGGCACCTCCCCCAAGATAGAGCGGTACTTTCTCCTTCACGAGGCCAAAAATTATATATATAATTCTGATCACGATGAACCAGATGCATAGGATAAAACTTCTGATGAAATTCCAATTTCAATCGGTTGTAGTTCCATGATCCAATATCATCACATAGCCCATACCATGTCAATTACTTTCCCTTCAAAGATAAAGGGAAGACCTTCTTCTTGACAACATCCTCGGGCATACCTGCAAGCTTAAATAATCCACAAACTTACATCCACATAGATTAGGTGCATATCAAGATGTAATGTTCCATCTCCTGCATAAGGATTAGCTAGAAGTTATCATACCCGAAGTAATTTCATAATAAATATTTTAAGTAGGTGCAGTAGGTTGAGGAACAAATCTTGGCTCTTCTGTTCAAGGTGAAGATACCCCGAACAAGCCCCTGAAAGGATTATTTTCCATAGTAACAAGTGACAATAAATTTCAGCACACTATATAAATGTTTCCTTACCAAAGGCACTTCAATCCCCGGCAACGGCACCAGAAAAGAGTCTTGATGACCCACAATTATAGGGAATCTATCGTAGTCCTTTCGATAAGTAAGAGTGTCGAACCCAACGAGGAGCAGAAGGAAACGACAAGCGGTTTTTAGCAAGGTATTCTCTACAAGCACTGAAATTATAGGTGACAGATAGTTGTGTGATAAGATAATTCGTAACGGGTAACAAGTAACAAAAGTAAACAAGGTGTAGCAAGGTGGCCCAATCCTTTTTGTAGCAAAGGAGAAGCATGGAAAAACTCTTATATAAAGCAAAGCGCTCCCGAGGACACATGGGAATTACTGTTAAGTTAGTTTTCATCATGCTCATATGATTCATGTTCGTTACTTTGAGAATTTGATATGTGGGTGGACCGGTGCTTGGGTGCTGCAATTCCTTGGAAAATCCTTGCACTTATGATTAACTCCTCTCGCAAGCATCCGCAACTACGAAAGAAGAATTAAGGTAAACCTAAACATAGCATGAAACATATGGATCCAAATCAGCCCCTTACGAAGCAACACATAAACTAGGGTTTAAGCTTTTGTCACTCTAGAAACCCATCGTCTACTTATTACTTCCCAATGCCTTCCCCTAGGCCCAAATAATGGTGAAGTCCCATGTAGTCGACGTTCACATAACACACACTAGAGGAAAGACAACATACATCTCATCAAAATATCGAACGAATGCCATATTCACATGATTACTTATAACAAGACTTCTCCCATGTCCTCAGGAACAAACATAATTACTCACAAAGCATATTCATGTTCATAATCAGAAGAGTATTAATTATCACTAAGGATCTGAACATATGATCCTCCACTGAATAAACCAACTAGCATCAACTACAAGGAGTAATCAACACTACTAGTAACCCACAGGTACCAACCTGAGGTATTGAGACAAAGATCAGATACAAGAGATGAACTAGGGTTTGAGAGGAGATGGTGCTGGTGATGATGTTGATGGAGATTGACCCCCTCTCCATCAGAGGATCGTTGGTGATGACGATGGCGATGATTCCCCCTGAAGGGATGTTTCCCCGGCAGAACAGCTCCGCCGGAGTCCTAGATTGGTTTTGCCCAGGTTCCACCTCGAGACGCCGGTGCTTCGTCCTGAAAACTTCCTTCTGATTTTCCAGGTCAGAACACACCATATAGAAAAATATGGGTGTGAGGGGCCTGCCAGGGGGCCCAAAAGGATGGGGGGCGCCCATGGGGGTAGGGCACACCCTCCACCCTTGTGGCTGGCAGGTGGCCCCCCTCTGGTGCTTTCTTTGCCCAATATTTTTTATATATTCCAAATATATTCTCCGTGAAGTTTCAGGACTTTTGGAGTTGTGTAGTATAGGTCTCTAATATTTGCTCCTTTTCTAGTCCAGAATTCCAGCTGCTGGCATTCTCCCTCTTCATGTAAACCTTATAAAATAAGAGAGAAAAGGCGTAAGTATTGTGATATAATGTGTAATAACAGCCCATAATGCGATAAATATCAATATAAAAGCATGATGCAAAATGGGCGATCAACTCCCCCAAGCTTAGACCTCGCTTGTCCTCAAGTGAAAGGCGAAATCAAAAAATATGTCCACATGTTTAGAGACAGAGGTGTCGATAAAATTAAATATGGACATGAGGGCATCATGATTATCTTTAGGACAACAACATATATTGTCATATAATTTCTTATGCTAAAGTAAAATTCGTTCACAAGATAAAGCATGAATCAGAAACTTTATTGAAAACTAACAAACTATGATCTCAGTCATTTAAGCAATTGCAATTTATCACAACATCGAAAAGAGTCAATATAAGAGCTTTTCAGCAAGTCCACATACTCAACTATCATTTAATCTTTCACAATTGCTAACACTCACGCGATACTTATGGGTACAAAGTTTCAATCCGACATAGAGAAAGATAGGGGCTTATAGTTTCGCCTCCCAACCTTTTACCTCAAGGGTAATGTTAACAGTAATACGTTATGATAACCTACATCCGAGTGGATATATATATATCCATATCTCTCCAACACATAGTGCTTGCCAAAGGAAAAAGTGTAAAAAGGAAAGGTGATGATCACCATGACTCTTGTATAAGGGTAGAAGATAAAAGTAAAATATAGGCCCTTCGCAGAGGGAAGCAGAGGTTGTCATGCGCTTTTATGGTTGGATGCACAAAATCTTAATGCAAAAAGAACGTCACTTTTTATTATCGCTTGTGATAAAGACCTTTATTATGCAGTATGTCGCTTTTATTTCTTCCATATCACAAGTTCGTATAAAGCTTATTTTCTTCACACTAATAGATCATACATATTTAGAGAGCAATTTTTTATTGCTTGCACCGATGACAACTTACTTGAAGGATCTTACTCAATCCATAGGTAGGTATGGTGGACTCTCATGGCAAAACTGGTTTAAGGGATGTTTGGAAGCACAAGTAGTATCTCTACTTGATGCAAAGAATTTGGCAAGCATGAGAGGGAAAGGCAAGCTAAACATGTCGGATGATCCATGACAATATAACTTCTATTCGGATATAAGAAACCATGACCCATTATGTTGTCTTCCTTGTCCAACATCAACTTTTTAGCATGTCATATTTTAATGAGTGCTCACAATTACAAAAGATGTCTAGGATAGTATATTTACATGTGAAGCCTCTCCTTTATTACTTCCTATTAATTGCAACAATGACCAAAACTATGTTTGTCAACTCTCAACAACGTCTATTCATCATACTCTTTATATGTAAAGTCATTACTCTCCATAAGATCAATATATGATCTTTTCATTTCTTTTTGTTCTTTCTTTAATTTTATTCCCTCAAGATCATACCACGAAAGCAAAGCCCTCAACTCAAGACTACTCTTTATTATATAACTCAAGGACTCGATTACATAGATAGAGATCAAAATAAAACTCAAATCTAGATCATACTAAAACTTTATTCTACTAGATCAAGATATAACCAAAATGATCGAACTAATAAAAATGATAAAGATAAAGGTGTGATGGTGATACGATACTGGGGCACCTCCCCCAAGCTTGAGCGATATTTTCTCCTTCACGAGGCCAAAAATTATATATATAATTCCGATCACGCTGAACTAGATGCATAGGATAAAACTTCTGACGAAATTCCAATTTCAATCGGTTGTAGTTACATGATCCAATATCATCACATATCCTATACCATGGCAATGCCTTTCCCTTCAAAGATAAACGAAAGACCTTCTTCTTGACAACATCCTCGGTCATACCTGCAAGCTTAAATAATCCACAAACTTCATCCACATAGATTAGGTGCATATCGGGATGTAATGTTCCATCTCCTACATAAGGATTAGCTAGCAATTTCTCTATCATACCCGAAGGAATTTCATAATAAATATTTTCAGTAGGTGCGGTAGGTTGAGGAGCAATCTTGGCTCTTCAAGTCGAGGTGAAGATACCCTGAACAAGCCCCTCAAAGTATTATTTGTTGGAAATATGCCCTAGAGGTAATAATAAAGTGGTTATTACTATATTTCCTTGTTCATGATAATCGTTTATTATCCATGCTATAATTGTATTGACCGGAAACTCAAATACATGTGTGGATACATAGACAACAACATGTCCCTAGTGAGCCTCTACCGGACTAGCTCGTTGATCAAAGATGGCTATGGTTTCCTAGCCATGGACATGAGTTGTCATTTGATAACAGGATCACATCATTAGGAGAATGATGTGATGGACAAGACCCAAACTATGAATGTAGCATATGATCGTGTTAAGTTTATTGCTATCGTTTTTTGCATGTCAAGTATACGTTCCTATGACCATGAGATCATGCAACTCACTGACACCGGAGGAGTGTCGTGTGTGTACCAAACGTCGCAAGGTAACTGGGTGACTATAAAGGTGCTCTACAAGTATCTCCGAGGGTGTCTGTTGAGTTGGCATGGATCAATACTGGGATTTGTCACTCCGTATGATGGAGAGGTATCTCAGGGCTCACTCAGTAATACAACATCACAATAAGCTTGCAAGTAATGTGACCAATGAGTTAGTCACGTCATCTTGTATTACGGAACAAGTAAAGAGACTTGCCAGTAACGAGATTAAACTAGGTATGGAGATACCGACGATCGAATCTCGAGCAAGTAACATACCGATAGACAAAGGGAACTGCATACGGGATTAGCTGAATCCTTGACATCGAGGTTCGACTGATAAGATCTTCGTAGAATATGTAGGAACCAATATGGGCATCCAGGTCCTCTATTGGTTATTGACCATAGAGGTATCTCGGTCATGTATGCATAATTCTCGAACCCGTAGGGTCTACACACTTAACGTTTGGTGACGATATTAGTATAGTTGAGTCATTATGGTGGTTACCGAAGGTTGTTCGGAGTCCTGAATGAGATCCCGGGTGTGATGAGGAACTCTGGAATGGTCCGGAGGTGAAGATTGATATATTGGACAAAGGGTATTGGAGTCCGGAATTGTTTTGGGGGTACCGGGTGATGACCAGCGTCACCGAAAGGGGTTTTGGTAGGCCCCGGCAAGTGTTGGGGGCCCCATGGGCCAAGGGGAGGGGGCAAACCAGCCCACTAAGGGGCTGGCCGCCCCCTCACCCCATCTCACATAACCAGGAGAGTTGGGGGCCCCCCCTAGGGCTTCCCACCTCCCGGCTTGGGGGGCAAGTCACCCTAGGGGACATCCCATCTGCCCTGGCCGCCTCCCCCTAGGGGAAACCCTAGGGGCGCCACCCCTCCTCCCTTCCCCTATATATAGAGAGAGGTAGAGAGAGGGCAGTCGCACCCCCTTGAGCACATCTCCATGCCACGGTGCTGCCTCTCCTCTCCCTCGCATCCCTCTTCCTCTCTGTAGTGCTTAGCGAAGCTCTGCTGAGATTCCGCCACCACCACCGCCTCCACGCCGCCATGCTGTCGGAGGACTCGAGCTACTACTTCACCATCACTCGCTGGATCGAGGAGGTGAAGGCGTCATCAAGCTGTACGTGTGTTGAACGCGGAGGTCCCGTCTGTTCGGTACTTGGATCGGGAGTTCGCGGGACGGATCGTGATTGGATCGCGAAGACGTTCGACTACATCAACTGTGTTTCTTAATGGTTCGCTTAGCGATCTACAAGGGTATGTAGATCTAGTCTCTCCTATCATAGATAGTCATCTCCTAGATTGGATCTTGGTGAGCGTAGGAATTTTTTGTTTCCCATGCAACGTTCCCCAACATTATTTTCCATAGTAACAAGTGACAGTAAATTCCAGCACACTATATAAATGTTTCCTTACCAAATTCCACTTACCAAAGGTGCTTCACTCCCTGGCAACGGTGCCAGAAAAGAGTCTTGATGACCCACAAGTATAGGGGGTCTATTGTAGTCCTTTCAATAAGTAAGAGTGTCGAACCCAACGAGGAGCAGAAGGAAATGGCAAGCGGTTTTCAGTAAGGTATTCTCTGCAAGCACTGAAATTATAGGTGACATATAGTTGTGTGATAAGATAATTCGTAACGGGTAACAAGTCGCAAAAGTAAACAAGGTGCAGAAAGGTGGCCCAATCCTTTTTGTAGCAAAGGACAAGCCTGGACGAACTCTTATATAAAGCAAAGCGCTCCCGAGGACACATGCGAATTACTGTTAAGTTAGTTTTCGTCACGCTCATATGCTTCGCGTTTGTTACTTCGATAATTTGATATGTGGGTGGACTAGTGCTTGGGTGGTGCCCTTCCTTAGACAAGCCTCCCACTTATGATTAACCCCTCTCGCAAGCATATGCAACTACGAAAGAAGAATTATGGTAAACCTAACCATAGAGCATGAAACATATGGATCCAAATCAGCCCCTTACGAAGCAACACATAAACTAGGGTTTAAGCTTCTGTCACTCTAGCAACCCATCATCTACTTATTACTTCCCAATGCCTTCCCCTAGGCCCAAATCATGGTGAAGTGTCATGTAGTCGACGTTCACATAACACCACTAGAGGAAAGACAGCATACATCTCATCAAAATATCAAACAAATACCAAATTCACATGATTACTTATAACAAGACTTCTCCCATGTCCTCAGGAACAAATGTAACTACTCACAAAGCATATTCATGTTCATAATCAGAGGAGTATTAGTTATCATTAAGGATTTGAACATATGATCTTCCACCAAATAAACCAACTAGCATGAACTACAAGGAGTAATCAACACTACTAGCAACCCACAGGTACCAATTTGAGGTTTTGAGAAAAAGATCGGATACAAGAGATGAACTAGGGTTTGAGAGGAGATGGTGCTGGTGAAGATGTTAATGGAGATTGACCCCTCTCGGTGAGAGGATCATTGGTGATGATGATGGCGATGATTTCCCCCTCCCAGAGGGATGTTTCCTCGGCAGAACGGCTCCGTCGAAGCCCTAGATTGGTTCTGCCCAGGTTCCACCTCGAGACGGCGGTGCTTCATCTAGAAAACTTTCTTCTGATTTTTCCAGGTCAAAACACACCATATAGCAGAAGATGGGCGTCGGGGGCCTGCCAGGGGGCCCACAAGGATGAGGGGCACGCCCTCCACCCTTGTGGCTGGTAGGTGGCCCCCCTCTGGTGCTTTCTTCGCCCAATATTTTTTATATATTCCAAAAAAAATCTCCGTGAAGTTTCAGGACTTTTGGAGTTGTGCAAAATAGGTCTCTAATATTTGCTCCTTTTCCAGTCCAGAATTCCAGCTGCTGACATTCTCCCTCTTCATGTAAACCTTATAAAATAAGAGAGAAAAGACATAAGTATTGTGGTATAATGTGTAGTAACGGCCCATAATGCAATAAATATCAATATAAAAGCATGATGCAAAATGGACGTATCAACACCCACGTGAGGGGGAAGGACCTCTCGGTAGTGTGGACGAACGTGCCAGTCTCGGTGGAGACCTCCATCCAAATTATGGAGCAGTTGCTTGCTGAGGACAAGTACCAGGTCGACTTCGACCTCGAGTTCACCAGCGGTCGTGCCAGGCAAGATCAGAAGGTTGTCATCGCCCATTGTGCGTGCGACATGACATCCTCGTCTTCCACTATCACCTGGCCACAAGGCCTTGCGAGCGTTTCTCTAGGTTTATCAACAGCTTTGACTACAGTTTTGCTATGATGGACACCACCAACGATCTAAAAGTGCTCAAGGTTTCGGGCTTGACCTGCCAGAATCTTGTCAACATCCATGAGCACTACAAGGTCTGGGGCAGCGACAACAACAAACATAACTCCCTGGTTGACCTCGCCTTAGCCATCATCGACCCCTACTATGTGAAGATGAAAGATGAGAGCAAGAAGGACAAGAATGCCTGGCACAGTGCCTGGCAGAGGAGACTGGATGAACAACACGTCAAGTACAAGGCCAAGGACGCGTACACAAGCTACGAGATGTACAGGCGGATCGTAGACATGAGAAAGTGTCTTCATCCTGCCCTAGATGAGGGATCGAGCCACAGAGAAGTGGCGGGGGCGTCACAAGAAGTAGATGACTAGACAATTGTTTCTCCTAGTTTAGAATGCATGCAATTGTTTATTGAGGTGTGTGCGAATGATCTGTATAGTCACTTATGTAATTGGATGTTTATTTCAGTTATACATATGTCGTTCTTCTGTAGACAGAGCAAATCACATGGCTTATTAGCAGCAAGCGTCTGTGTTATTATTGGTCTTCGCACACATTTTGGATTACGGACCTGTTTGCCGTGTATCACACACATCTTGTTCAGTTGAACTATTTCTATTGACTTGGCTCATCGAAAACAGTTCATCCAAGTGAACCGTATGCCCTCCATTGCACACACCTTGATCTGGCTGACTGTTTCTATTGTGTTTCCAATTCACACATAGTTCATCCTAGTGAACTGTATGCCTTATATCGCACACGCCCTCATCTGGCTAACCATTTCTGTTGTTCTCGATCATAGCAAATAGTTTGTATGGATTAACCGTATGCCACGCATCGCACACGCAGCTCCGATCTGAATCGTGTCTGATGTATGCACCATCACAAACAATTTGTCTCGTTTTTGACAGTTTTCTTACACCACCGTTTGCGATTAACGCATCGCACACAGTTTCGTCGAAGGGTCTCTGATTGGACTGTCGCATTTGGACCATCTTGCAGTAGTGGACACACATTTATCGTGATATGTTAGAATACTCCATGTGATTCACTTATATCTTTTGAGCTAGGAAATTCCTCTTGTGCTTCAGTTATACTTGTTAGAGCACACGGCGGTGGTTATATTTTATAGAAATGATTGCACTCTCATGCTCCACTCAAATCTTTTTGGGAGTCTACTAATTAGTAATTGGCAATCTACACGTGTTATAAGACTAGTCCAAAAAGGATAGGTATTCAAGGGGGATATAATAAAAACTTTCATGTAGATCACTAAATATGAAACGTATGGTTTAATTATATTGACGTCGTAATATGAAAGGATATTGGTTCATTATCATTGGTTAGTAGAAATATAGATATTAAAGCTTGTTATTAACTTCTCATCTAAGTGTTGGTCATGGCATGGTGGGGAGGTTTGAGCATTTGTATTTCTGATTGAAATTTGTGAGTGTTGTTATAATCAGATGCACACGATGGTTAACTCCTACCAACCAATTCCCCAGGGGCATGTGAGTAGTACTTTGCCTCAAGGGCTAATAAACTTTCACAATAAGTATATGAGTTCTTTATGACTAATGTGAGTCCATGGATTACACGCACTCCTACCTTTTTGCAATTTGCTAGCCTCTTCAGTGCCATGCGTTGCCCTTTCTCACCTCAAGAGTTGGTGCAAACTTCACCGATGCATCCAAACCTCGTCATATGATACGCTCTATCACTCATAAGCCTACTTATATCTTCCTCTAAACAGCCACCATACCTACCTATTATGGCATTTCCATAGTCACGCCGAGATATATTGCCATGCAACTTCCACAGTTCCATCACATGCATGAATTGTGTGTTCATCATCATATTGCTTTGCATGATCATATAGAGATGACATGATATTTGTGGCACAACCACCATTCATCCTTATTATACATGTTACACTAGATCATTGCACATCCTGGTACACTGCTAGAGGCATTCATATAGAGTCATATTGTTTCAGTAATCAAGTTGAAATATCGAGTTGTAAGTAAATAAAAGTGTGATGATCATCATTATTAGAGCATTGTCCCAGTGAGGAAAGGGTGATGGAGACTATGATTCTCCCACAAGTTGGGATGAGACTCCGGATGAAAGTAAAAAAATAGAAAAAGAGAGGCCAAAAGAGCCCAAGAAAAAAATGAGAGAAAAAGAGAGAAAGGGTAATGTTACTATCCTTTTACCACACTTGTGCTTCAGAGTGGCATCATGTTCTTCATATGTAGAGTCTCCTGAGTTATTACTTCCATATACTAGTGGGAATTTTTCATCATAGGATTTGGCTTGTATATTCTGATGATGGGCTTCCTCAAATGCCTGAGGTCTTCATGATCAAGCAAGTTGAATGCACACCCACTTAGTTTCTGTTGAGCTTTCATACACTTATAGCTCTTAGTGCACCCGTCACATGGCAATCCCTACTCGTTGCATTTATATCGATTGATCGGCCTCTCCATTGCCCGTTGAGTAGCTACATTGATGCGAGACTTTCTTCCTTTTTGACTTCCCTTATTGATCTCTATCACCGCATTCTATTCCACCTATAGTGCTATATCCATGGCTCACGTTCATCTATTGTGTGGGGTTCAAAATGCTTAAGTGCGTTAGAAGTAGGATCCAGTTGCCTCGTTTGAAACCGGGGTGCTCATGATTTATATTTATGCGGTGAAGGCGGAGTCATGCCATGCTAACATGATCAAATAAGTTGGGCTAACATTCATTAAGGATCGTATATTTTGAAAAAGTACTGATTATGTTTCTTAT
Source organism: Triticum dicoccoides (assembly GCF_002162155.2). Classification (NCBI taxonomy): domain Eukaryota; kingdom Viridiplantae; phylum Streptophyta; class Magnoliopsida; order Poales; family Poaceae; genus Triticum; species Triticum dicoccoides. Next base: position 286,344,883 of record NC_041380.1, on the reverse strand, counting down.
AGTCATGGATATTATTATGTTGATTTTATTACTTCATCGTTTATCATCATTTATACCATAAAGATATTACATGATACACATGCTAGATAGCATTCAACATCAAAAATTCTGTTTTGTTCATTTACCTACTCGAGGACGAGCAAGAATTAAGCTTGGGGATGTTGATATGTATCCAACGTATCTCTAATTTTTGATTGTTTCATGCTATTATATCATCAACCTTTGATACTTAATATGCCTTAATACGCAATTTTATATCCTTTTTGGGGACTAACCTATTAACCCAGTGCCTAGTGCCAGTTGTTATTTTCTGCTTGTTTTTGGTTTTGAAGAAAATCAATACCAAACGGAGTCCAAATGCTATGGAACTTTTTGACCTTTTTTTCTGGACAAAAGAGGCCTAGAAGCTTCGGGAGGAGACCAGACGCCAAACGATGAGATGATAAGGCAACAGGGCGCGCCCTAGGGGGTAGGCGCGCTGAAAGGAACGAGAAGATGGGGTCTAGAGTGGGGGTGATTAGACCCTTAACAAGAAAAGGTGGCAGTTTTTAGTTTCTACAAGGTAAGGTTGAATTTAGCACATGTTAAAGGGAACACACTACATTTTACACAAGCATAGAAAGAGTATGAGCAGCTGAAAGAGTAAAGCATGCAAGTGCAAGAATGTAAAGGGATGGGATTGGAGTGTGCAAACACAATGAAGACGTGGAGGATTTTTGCCGTGGTTCCGATAGGTGGTGCTACCAACTCAAATAGCAACTAGAAAACTAAAATAAAAGTGTCAATGCAACATGAATGCAACTAAACTCAAGACACGAAGCTAAGAAAGACCCCTACGGACTTCTGGGTTACCTCCCTGGCAGTGCTTTCTTTATAAATAGCTAGGCTTCGGTGCTTCGTAAGGTCATCCACCCAGATCCCAAGGGATTTAAACACCGAGTGTGAGACCTACCTCCGACCGAGGTTTGGAGCACCTAATAGCAGAGCTTGGTCGGAGGCCACTCGCTTACGGTGCATCGACATCATGTATGTAAATTTGTACCCGCTCTTTGGCGAGTACCAATGCACCAAGCTAAGTGGAGATGCCTGAAAGGTTAGTGGCTGCAACTTCACAATATCTTTATAATCGAGAGGATGGGGAGCTATAGGTAGATCATAACCTTCATCATTTTGATCAAGAAACACATTAATTATGTATAAAAGTTTACCATGGGTGGGAATTTCTGGACGGTGGCCATTCCATCCTTCATTTTCATGCTCCTCTGGCTCATTTTCCAACCATTCTTTTTCTTGTGGCTCGATGATAATTTCTTCATGTTCCTACATAAGGTTATGTTCATGTCTCAACAAGAATTGCACCTAAGACACCTTCGCTACCATTATTGATATCTCACACAACTCCTTGACAATCTGGCACTATAATCACTCAAGAAATATTGAGGTCCAGTGCAAGGTCTAAAGCTTCCTGGCATGCAATAGTTTCAATGATCCCTGGATCCAGGATTCCAGCCATGACGAAGGCCAAGGCCCCCATGTAGGTGTTGTGTTTCGCTCTATAGACTGCTCTTGATGTCTGGCAGTCTAAGGGCTTAGATAACGCTCCATCGACTTTTATCTTGGTAAAACCTAAACAAGGTAGGATCCACTGTGGGTGTTCTTGTATATTTCTTGTAACACTACCCAGCTGAAGTTTCTATGGTAATGAACTGAGCTTCTGAAGCAAGCTTTCAATGAAACCCATCAGTGCACCCGGACTTTGAAAAATAGCTTTATGTATGGCCTTTCTTCTAGTAGTCCATATTACCCACAAGATTACCAGAAATTTAACAAAACCACATATTTTCAAAGTTTCTTGAAGTTCTATAAACCATACATGTGCATCCAATGCGGCATTGTAACACTATTGGCGTCTTGGAACGGGGGTACCTAGACTTGCCTGCCTGTGGCCCAGGGCGTGGCTCCACCAACGGCCTGCTATGGCCCATCTTCATCAAAATCCAAGCAAGACCCTCGCGAGGGGCCAAGCCTCACGAGGAGGACGACGCCAAGACCTCTTAGGGACAGCCTCCCTAGGCTGGCTCTCGGGAGCGGAGATATCTATGCAAGGTGCACCTCGCGTGGTCTGCATGACGTGAGCCATGACGAACAAGGCCAGGCGGGCGCCAGCGGGCGCAGGGTGCCAGTTTCCTCTTTGGTGCTAAAGGGGCAGGCGCAGGCGAGGAGTCCCGAGGCATCAGGCAAGGTTTGCATATCGGTGCAATAAGACAAAGACCAGCAGGACGGTAGGACGGAGGTCACCGCAGAGCCCACAGCTACATCACCACCAAAGCCTTTGGCAGGCGAAGACCACCTTTTGTTAGGATAACTTGTACTGGTTGTCCCCCTTCGAAATTGGCCATTGTGGGATCCCTTCCTGCCTAAACATTTGGGAAGAGGACTGCTGCCTCTATAAATAGGACTAGCCACCACCTTAGCAAGGGATGGATCATTGAGACCATACTTACACACACAAGCTCACTGAGCTCAAGAACACCTCTCCTCAGGAGGCTGTTCATCCCTTGTACTAGTCCATCCTCAGCCTACGAGGCAATCCACCACACCACACTGGAGTAGGGTATTACACCACAACGGTGGCCCGAACCAGTATAAACTCTCGTGTCTCTTGTTCCTTGGGTTTGGTGAGCTAGGCCTAGAGATCGTTGCGAGAGTGAGCAAGGAAGAGAGAGATCTTCGTGCGCACCCCAGTGTTCGAACCTCAAGGGTTTTCTGAAACCCACGATCCGACATTTGGCGCGCCAGGTAGTGGTGCGCTGAAGCCTCTCTTCCGTCAGCTGATCCACCAACACCTCGCAGTCTCGATGTCCGGCGACCCAAGGACCAACGTCGACCATTGGGCTGCTTGGCCCGTCAGGGCGGTGCCGTCCACCCAAGGAGACCTCAACTCCGCACTCTAGGCTGCCCGCACACTACCGAACGCCGTGGGACGCGGGCGGCGTGGACTGACGCCTTCCACCCTCACACCGCGGCGCGCGCGGGCCGCCGCAAGATCCTCAAGCTACGCAGCGGCGACGGTGCCGCACACCCGAAGGGAACAAGCGAACATCCGAGCCGCGCTCATGGTGGCACGGGAGCTGCTGCGGTGCCGGCTGATGGAGAGCGGCCACTACGCGTTGCTGGAACGCGTCACTGAGCTGTTGGACACTGCATACAGGGGTACGCTGCCTTTTTGCTCCCACTTACATCTCAAGTTGTGGCCAGATCGCACGGCGGGCCTCATCATGCCCGTGTGCTCCCAGGTGCACCAGGAGGGCTCGCCAGCGCCAGCACGACCAACGGTGCAGAACATCCAGTCGCGCCTTTGCCTCCCCGGGTGGCGTAGGTGCGGGCGTTGCTCCTCACGGTCCCAATGGGGTGCCACCCTACAGCCACCAGGGGGTGCGCTGGGCTCGGCGGCGTGGGGCACAGGGCGTCTCGGCGGAGGTTCCGGAGAGGCAGCTCAGGAAGCCTATGTGCCCCGCATGGTGGATCGAGAGTACACGCCAGAGGATGACCCCTACATGTTCCTCGAGCTGGGCTAGGAAGAAGAGATGCTGGAAGTCGAGGCGTTCCATGAACCGCCCTAGAGCCTCGCTGACCCCGCCAACAACAACAACCGTACGGTACCACTGATATCTCAGGAGCGGGCTTACACTAACCATGGGTCGTAGGTGGACCAGGCCGCAGCGGCGGACGGAGACCCCAGCGCGGCAGCTCCACTCCAACCAGAGGCAGCGCGCTAGGGGCTGCACGGGAGGGGTCCGGAGCAAGGCCCTCCCTCATGTCGCGCGGGGCAATGCGTCACCCGGAGGTAGGTCCTCTGCCGGGGAGGCGCCGGCGAGCCCTCCCCCCGGCAGAGGGCCTGCTTGTCCTCAAGCAATTCAATTGACAGACTGAAAGTGATAAAGAAAAACTTTTACAAACTCTGTTTGCTCTTGTTGTTGTAAATATGGAAAGCCAGCATTCAGGTTTCAGCAAAGATTATGAACTAACCATATTCACAATAACACTTCGGTCTCATGTTTACTCATATCAATAGCATAATCAACTAGCGAGCAATAATAACAAATCTCGGATGACAACACTTCCTCAAAACAATCATAATATCTCGCTAGCTCTTTCTGAGACTGCAAAACATAAATGCAGAGCACCTATGAAGTTCAAGGATTGACTAAACATTGTAATTCATGGTAAAAGAGATCCAGTCACAGTTATACTCAATGTAAACTAATAGTAATAAATGCACATGACAGCGGTGCTCTCCAACGGGTGCTTTTTAATAAGAGGACGATGACTCAACATAAAAGTAAATAGATAGGCCCTTCGTAGAGGCAAGCAGGGATTTGTAGAGGTGCCAGAACTCGAGTTTTGAAATATAGATGAATAATATTTTGAGTGGTATAATTTCATTGCCAACATAACAACCGAGAGATCTCGATATCTTCCATGCTACACACATTATAGGCGGTTCCCAAACAGAATGGTAAAGTTTATACTCCCCCACCACCAACAAACATCAATCCATGGCTTGTCCAAAACAACGGGTGCCTCCAACTAACAACAATCCTGGGGGAGTTTTGTTTGCAATTATTTTAATTTAAGCATGGGACTGGGCGTCCCGATTACCAGCCATTTTCTCGTGAATGGGGAGCGGAGTCCACTCCTCGTGAGAATAACCCACCTACCATGGAAGATATAGACAGCCCTAGTTGATACATGAGCTATTCGAGCATACAAAACAGAATTTCATTTGAAGGTTTAGAGTTTGGCACATACAAATTTACTTGGAACGGCAGGTAGATACCGCATATAGGAAGGTATGGTGGACTCGTATGGAATAACTTTTGGGGTTTATGTAAGTGGATACACAAGCAGTATTCTCGCTTAGTACAAGTGAAGGCTAGAAAGATACTGGGAAGCGACCAACTAGAGAGCGACAACAGTGATGAACATGCATTAAAATTAATCAACACTAAGTGCAAGCATCAGTAGGATATAATTCACCATGAACATATATATCGTGGAGGCTATGTTGATTTTGTTTCAACTACATGCGTGAAAATGTGCCAAGTCAAGCCACTCGAATCGTTCAAAGGAGGATACCACCCTATCATACCACATCACAACCATTTTAATAGCATGTTGGCACACAAGGTAAACCATTATAAACTCCTAGCTAATTAAGCATGGCATGAGCAACTATAATCTCTAATTATCATTGCAAACATGTTTCATTCATAATTGGTTGAATCAGGAACGATGAACTAATCATATTTACAAAAAAAAGATAGGTCGAGTTCATACCAGCTTCTCTCATCTCAATCAGGCCATCATATATCGTCATTATTGCCTTTCACTTGCACGACCGAACGGTGTGGATAATAATAATAGTGCACGTGCATTGGACTAAGCTGGAATCTGCAAGCATTTAATACAAGGGAGAAGACAAGGTAATATGGGATCTTGGTTAGATCAACAATAATGCATATGAGAGCCACTCAATATTTTCATCATGGTCTTCTCCTCTCGACCCCCAATGAAAAGAAAAGAAACAAAACTATTTACACAGGAAAGCTCCCAACAAGCAAAAGAAGAATGAGAAATCTTTTTGGTTTTCTTTTAATTGCTACTACTACAGGCATGGAAAGTAAACTAGCTAAAAGCTACAACTAATTTTTTTGGTTTTTCTTAAGGTTTTTCAAACACACAAGAAGAAGGCTTAAAAAGAAAATAAACTAGCATGGATAGTACAATGAAAAAGTATGAGCACCAACAACTGGCATGAGTGTGAATATGAATGTAATGTCGGTGGGAAATACATACTCCCCCAAGCTTAGGCTTTTGGCCTAAGTTGGTCTATGGCCGCGTCTGGCCTGGTGGATATCCAAAGTTGTAACTGGGGTCATACTGTGATGCAGCAGCTACTGCCTGACGAGCTGCAGCTTGGAGGCGAGCTGCCTCCGTCCTCCTCTCGTACTCGTTTGCCTCCTCCCTGGTTATAACATATCTCCTTTTTGCCTGAAATTCAAAGAAAGTAGGAGTAGAGAGAGCAACATGGACGGTGCGTCGTCTGTCAAAGATTAGTCGGTACTATAGGAACTGATCGTTCCTCTCAACAAACTGATGGCGAACCAGGGCATTATAATCTAGGTAAGCAGGAGGTAATTCTATATCATTTCCATGTATGGGTATATTAAGATAGTTAGTGATACGTCTCCGTCGTATCTACTTTTCCAAACACTTTTGCCCTTGTTTTGGACTCTAACTTGCATGATTTGAATGGAACTAACCCGAACTGACGTTGTTTTCAGCAGAATTACCATGGTGTTATTTATGTGCAGAAACAAACGTTCTCGGAATGACCTGAAACTTCACGAAGAATTTTTTTGGAAAATATAAAAAATACCTGCAAAAGATGAAGGCCAGGGGGCCCACCACCTGTCCACGAGGGTGGGGGCGCGCCTGCCCCCCTAGGGCGCGCCCCCTACCTCGTCGGCCCCCTGGTGCCTCTCCGACTCCAACTCCAACTCTATATATTGTGTTTCGGGGAGAAAAAATCAGAGAGAAGAATTCATCGCGTTTTACGATACGGAGCCGCCGCCAAGCCCTAAAACCTCTCGGGAGGGCTGATCTGGAGTCCGTTCGGGGCTCCGGAGAGAGGAATCCGTCGCCATCGTCACCATCAACCATCCTCCATCACCAATTTCATTATGCTCACCGCCGTGCGTGAGTAATTCCATCATAGGCTTGCTCGACGGTGATGGGTTGGATGAGATCTATCATGTAATTGAGTTAGTTTTGTTAGGGTTTGATCCCTAGTATCCACTATGTTCTGAGATTGATGTTGCTATGACTTTGCTATGCTTAATGCTTGTCACTAGGGCCCGAGTGCCATGATTTCAGATCTGAACCTATTATGTTTTCATCAATATATGAGAGTTCTTGATCCTATCTTGCAAGTCTATAGTCACCTATTATGTGTTATGATCCGTTAACCCCGAAGTGACAATAATCGGGATACTTACCAGTGATGACCGTAGTTTGAGTTCATGTATTCACTATGTGCTAATGCTTTGTTCCGGTACTCTATTAAAAGGAGGCCTTAATATCCCTTAGTTTCTGTAAGGACCCCACTGCCACGGGAGGGCAGGACAAAAGATGTCATGCAAGTTCTTTTCCATAAGCATGTATGACTATATTCGGAATACATGCCTACATTACATTGATGAACTAGAGCTAGTTTTGTGTCACCCTAGGTTATGACTGTTACATGATGAACCGCATCCGGCATAATTCTCCATCACCGATCCATTTCCTATGAGATTTCCATATATTGTTCTTCGCTTATTTACTTTTCCGTTGCTATTGCTATCATCACTACAAAATACCAAAAACCTTACTTTTACTACTGTTACCTTTTGCTACCATTACCACTACTATCATATTACCTTGCTACTAAACACTTTGCTGCAGATATTAAGTTTCTAGGTGTGGTTGAATTGACAACTCATCTGCTCATACTTGAGAATATTCTTTGGCTCCCCTTGTGTCGAATCAATAAATTTGGGTTGAATACTCTACCCTTGAAAACTGTTGCGATCCCCTATACTTGTGGGTTATCAAGACTATTTTCTGGCGCCGTTACCGGGGAGCAAAGCTCTATTCTTTGAGTCACTTGGGATATATATCTGCTTATCATTATGAAGAACTTGAGAGATACAAAAATCAAGATCTATCCCTCAACTACGAGGAGAGGTAAGGAACTGCCATCTAGCTCTGCACTTGATTCACCTTCTGTTTTGAGTAAGCTTGTGACACCTACACCTGCTTCTGCTATTCGTTCTGATATGTCGCATGTTATTGATGATGCCACTTCTGCTATGCATGATACTTATGATGAAACTACTTCTATGCTTCATACTACTGTGCCACTTGGTGATTTTCTTGATGAACAAATTGCTAGGGCTAGAGAGATTGAAAATATTGAATCTGATAATACTGATGAAAGTGATGATGAAGAATCGCTTGTTATTCCTAAGGGTTATGTTTTTTATCAAGAAGCTTCTTTAGCTATTTTAGCTTGCAAAGATAGATATGACCTCAAGAGGTTATTGGCTAAATGGAATAAGCAATCTCTAAATGCTAGAATGAAACCTGACCCTGCTTTTGCTACTTCACCAATCTGTGTTACTGATAAGGATTATGAATTCTCTGTTGATCCTGATATAATTACTTTGGTTGAATCCTATCCTTTTCATGGTTATGAATCTGAAACTATTGTGGAACATCTTACTAAACTGAATGATATATCCACCCTATTCACTAAAGATGAGAGAACTGGTTATTTTATATCCTTAAAATATTTCCGTTCTCATTAAAGGGTGATACTAAGATATGGCTTAATTCTCTTGATCCTGGTTGTGTGCGTAGTCCCCAGGATATGATTTATTACTTCTCTACTAAATATTTCCCTACTCATAAGAAACAAGCTGCTTTAAGGGATATATATAATTTTGTGCAAATTGAAGAAGAGAGTCTCCCACAAGCTTGGGGGAGGCTTCTCCAATTACTTAATGCTTTGCTTGATCATCCTCTTAAGAAAAATGAAATACTTGATATCTTTTATAATGGACTAACTGATGCCTCCAAAGATTACCTGGATGGTTGTGCTGGTTCTATTTTCAGGGAAAGAACACCGGATGAAGCTGAAATTCTATTGAATAATATGTTGGCAAATGAAAATAATTGGACACCTCCAGAGCTAGTTCCTGAGCCTATTCCTAAACCAACTCCGAAGAAGAGGGGTATTCTATTTCTCAGTCCTGAATATGCAAGAGGCAAAGAAATCTATGAAAGAAAAGGGTATTAAAGCTGAAGATGTTAAGAATTTACCTCCTATTGAAGAAATACACGGTCTTAATTTATCGCCTGTTGAAGAAACATATGATCTTAATCCTTTACCTATTGAAGAAACTCATGGTCTTGATAACCCGACACGGGTAGTAAAGGTAAATTCTCTCTATATATATGACAAAGCTGAAATTCCATTTACTAAGTTTGCTAGCCCATGCTTAGAGGAGTTTGATAGATTTATGGCTAAGCAAGAAGATTTTAATGCTTATTTTGGTAGACAATTGAAATACAATTCAAATATGCTTGAACACTTGGGTGATTATATGGCTAATGTTAAAGGTGAACTTAAACTTATTAGTAAACATGCTTCTATGGTTACCACTCAAGTAGAACAAGTACTTAAAGCTCAAAATGATTTGCTCAATGAATTGAATAGTAAGGATAATGATAATGCTGTTAGAGTTATGACTAGAGGTGGTAGAATGACTCAGGAACCTTTGTATCCTGAAGGCCACCCTAAAAGAATTGAGCAAGATTCTCAAAGAAATAATATAGATGCACCTAGTTCTTCTAAAAAGAAGAAAAAGAAAATGATAGGACTTTGCATGCTTCTAGTGATCCTATTGTTGAAACACCTGAGAATCCAAATGATATTTCTATTTCTGATGCTGAAACACAATCTGGTAATGAACCTAAAACTAGTGATAATGTTAATGATAATGTTTATGATGATGCTCAACCTAGTAATGATAATGATATAGAAACTGAACCTGCTGTTGATCTTGATAACCCACAATCAAAGAATCAACGTTATGATAAGAAAGACTTTGTTTCTACGAAACATGGTAAAGAAAGAGAGCCTTGGGTTCAAAACCCATGCCTTTTCCTCCCAAGCCATCCAAGAAAATGGATGATGAGGATTTTGAGCGCTTTGCTGAAATTATTAGACCTATCTTTTTGCGTATGCGATTAACTGATATGCTCAAAACCAATCCTTATGCTAAGTACATGAAAGATATAATTACAAATAAAAGAAAGATACCGGAAGCTGAAATTTCCACCATGCTTGCTAATTATACTTTTAAGGGTGGAATACCAAAGAAACTTGGAGATCCAGGAGTACCCACTATACCATGCTCCATTAAAACAAACTATGTTAAAACTGCTTTATGTGATCTTGGAGCCGGTGTTAGTGTTATGCCTCTCTCTTTATATCGTAGACTTGATTTGAATAAGTTGACACCTAATGAAATATCTTTGCAAATGGCTGATAAATCAATTGCTATACCTGTCGATATTTGTGAGGATGTGCCTATTGTAGTTGCAAACGTTACTATTTTAATGGACTTTGTTATTCTTGATATTCCCGAGGACGATAGTATGTCTATTATTCTTGGAAGACCCTTTTTGAATACTGCAGGGGCTGTTATTGATTGCACTAAAGGCAATGTCACTTTTCATGTTAATGGTAATGAACATAAGGCACACTTTTCGAGGAAACAACCTCAAGTTCATAGTATCAACTCTATTGGAAAGATTCCATTGATTACATTTGGAGGTTTTGAATTTCCTCTTCCTACTATCAAGAAGAAATATGATATTCTTATTATTGGGGATGTGCATATCCCCGTCGAGGTAACATAGTGTTATTCGAAATTTCTCCGGTTCCATGTTATTCGGAATGAGTTCGTTAACAAGACTTGATCAACCTTGTTAGTGGATTCCTTTTGATGATCATGAGATGGATGAAACTAGAAGGCACAACCTTCTATACCCTCCTTTTACTTTCTGTTATTTATATTAAATAAAATAAAAAATAAATATTTTTCCATCTGTTATCTGATTATCCGTGCAATATAAAAATACCTCAAAAATAAAAGTTCTCCAAATGCCCTGAAATTTAAATATGATTTTTTCCAGAATATTTGAGAATATTTGGCACTGAGAACACAACAGGGGGGTCAACCACCTGCCCATGAGGGTGGAGGGCGCGCCCTACCCCCCTAGGCACGCCCCCTGCCTCGTGGGCCCACGGTGGCCCCCCTCCACTTATCCTTTCACCCATACACTTCTTCTTCCTCCCCCAAACACGAATAACCAGCTCAAACCCGAGTCCAAGCTCGTTTTGCTTCCATTTTTGATCTCCTTGGTCAAAGCACCTCTCACAAAACTGCTTGGGGAGATTGTTCCTTGGTATGTGACTCCTCCATTGGTCCAATTAGTTTTTGTTCTAGTGCTTTATTCATTGCAAATTTTTGCTGCTTCTGTGACCCTTTTCTTGAGCTTGCATGTCAAATTTATATGGTCAAAAGTAGTTTCGATGCATGATATAGGCTCTAGGCACTTGTATGAGTAGTTGCTATCAATATTATTGAGTTTGGTTTACTTTTATTTTGAAGTTACTAAAAAATTCAGAAATTTTTCAGAGGAAGAAATATGCTTAGGAAAATGTTCCAATGTGGTTGTTCAAGGAAGCAAGGACCCAGGCTTGTAATGCGTGATGCTGATGATGAGCCACCAAGAGACGCTCCAGTGCATCCTTGTGAATGGCCTTCTGAGAACTCTATGGATTGAGCGGGAATTAAGGAAGAATTTAACGCATATTTGCGTAACGCTGATCTCATGAGCTTCGAGGAAGAGAAGTGCAGCCAGTATCACAATCTCACTAGTTCCTTTGTGAGGAGGTTTGAATTCTCATCTTCATGTAATTCTCCAACTATCCTATTTGATCTTTATGATAATTCTTACACTATGGACTTAGAGGATTTTACCACTGCTTGCAAACTTCCACAATGGGGTAGTATAAGGGATCCTCGCAAATCTGAATTTAGAGATTTTCTTGCTAGTATAACTGTGGGAGAATCTAGAGATATAACACAAGCTACCATAGGGAGCATTCACTTTCCTGCTATACATTATTTTGCTCTCTTCATAGGTAGATGCATTAACGGTAAAGATGAGGCATGTCACATGTGTGTCCCTGACCTCAGTATTCTTAGGAGTGCTGTGTTAGAAGACAAATCTTATAACTTGGGAGACATTGTTGCATGTAGGTTGCATCTTAATAGATTTAATGGAGATTTCTTTGGTGGAATTTATGCAACCCGCATAGCTAATTTTTCTTGGTGTAGCCATACGTGAAGATGATATTGAATTACCTCCTGCTTACCTAGACTTTAATGCTATGGTTCACCACCAGTTTGTCGAGAGGAATGAACCGCCTCTCCAGTATCAACTAATCTTTGACAGACACCATGATGTCCATATTACTCTCCCTACGCCTGCCTTCTTTGATCATCGGGCAAAAGGAAGATATGTTATTACCAAAGAGGAGGCAGATGAGTGCGAGAGGAGAGCGGAGGCCGCTCATCGCCATGCTGCAACTCAGGAGGCGATAGCCGCTGCATCTCAGTATGACCCCAACTATTATTATGGGTATCCGCCAGGCCAGCCGTGGCCATAGACCAACTTAGGCCAAAAGCCTAAGCTTGGGGGAGTACGTATTTCCCACCGACATTACATTCATGTTCACACACTCATTGCTAGATGTTGGTGCTCATACTTTTTCATTGTATCATCCATGCTAGTTTATTTTCCTATTTATGATTTCTTCTTGTGTGTTTAATTAACCTTAAGAAAAACAAAAAAATTAGTTGTACCTTTTAATTAATTTACTTTCCATGCTTGTAGTAGTAATTAAAAAGAAAACCCAAAAAGATTTCATGTTCTTCTTTTGCTTGTTGGGAGCTTTCTCGTGTAAATAGTTTTATTTCTTTTCTTTTCTTCGGGGGTTGATAGGAGAAGACCATAATTAAATTGTTGAAGTGGCTCTTATATGCATTATTGTTGATCTGACAAAAGAGCCCATATTGCCTTGTCTTCTCCTGTTTATTGAATGCTTGCAGATTCCAGCTTAGTCCAATGCACGTGCACTATTATTATTATTCACGTCATTCGGTCGTGCAAGTGAATAGCAATTATGATGATATATGATGGACTGACTGAGATGAGAAAAGCTGGTATGAACTCGACCTCTCTTGTTTTTGTAAATATGATTAGTTCATCGTTCCTGATTCAGCCTATTATGGATAAACATGTTTGCAATGACAACCACTACAAAAAAAATACACTTCTGCGATGATACGTGTTTGTCAGAGTAGGTCGTGTTTTCTGTCATGCATGTACATCCATGACGATTTTATGACAGAATCAAGATAGTCATACATGTGCTGTCGTAGAAGTGTTCCATGACATTACCAAAATTATCATCACGGAAGTGTCCACTTCCATGACGATAAATCGCGCGTCACAGAAGTGCTTTCGTCAAGGGTGACCGACACGTGGCATCCATCGTAACGGAACGCTGTTAAGCTATCAGGTCGGGTTTTGGATCCGATAACCCCTTAACAGCCCCGACCAATGGGGATTTTCCACGTGTAAAATCATCATTGGCTGGAGGAAACACGTGTCGGCTCACCGCTGGGACAGATGTCATCCACTCATTGGACAGAAGGCGCCTATGATACATCGACACGTGGCACGGCCCAACAGAGGCCCATTCCTGTGAAAAGGCCGGCCCGTTTGACTTGGTCAAGGTGGCGGGCTGGCCCATGGAAAGCCTGTTAACGGCATGTTCGCATATAGCCCATTTACAGCCCGCTAACCCAAGGCCCGTTACGCCCTATTCGAATTAGGCCCAGTAGCGTCATCTTGGCCATCCAATATTATTCCAGCCTGTTTTCACTTCTGGCCCATGTATGGCCCATGACGTCTTTCGGCCCATATGAGGCCCTATGTAACTCTTGGGCTATTGACGGCCCGTGGTGAAACTGGCCCGTAATGAACAGTGTATTACTTTACACCCATTAACGGCCTGTGGTGAAACTGGCCTGTAAAGAACATTGTATCACTTTCTACCCATTAACGGCCCGTTATTCCGTTGGGCCGTTTCCAGCCCATGTTATCTTTCAGCCTTCTCAGAGCCCATTTATTCTTGGGCTATTTTCCAGCATTCGTTTACTTACGGCCCATTACTGTCATTTTCTGCTTGTGGGCCAAATTCAGCCCGTGGTTACAGTCGGCCCATTTGTGGTTCGTTAATACGTTGGGTCGTTTTCATAGCGTCATCAAATACGGCCTATTAACGATGGCCCGTTATGGTCGGCCCATGAACGGACGATTCCAACTCTAGCCCGTTTATGGCCAGAATGCGGTCTGTTTGGCCCATGTTTGGCCAATCGATCATACGGCCCGTATAAGGCCCATTGATGATATGGCCCGTAGAAGGCCCATTGTTTCTATGGCCTGTAGAAGGCCCATTGTTTCTACGGCCCGTAGAAGGCCCACTGTTTATACGGCCCGTAGAAGGCCCACTGTTTCTATGGCCCGTAGGAGGCCCAGTGTCACTACAGTAAATATTAGCCCATGGTTATTGTGGCCTAGTTTTAAAAAATAGGTTATTGCAGCCACTAGCAAACCGCAGAAAAAGAACTCCACTGACTACAAGAAGACAAATAAACAAGACAACAAGGAAATAAATAAGCAAGCAACTTACACTAGGCTATCACGGCTATTACACATATTACATCCACTGGGCATCAAAGTTCGCCACCAGTGCAAATATAGGGAACACACGAATATATAAATGCCGCAGCAAAACAAGTCCAGAACTAAAACCACTTCAGAAGAGCTTAAGAAACAATATCCTGGGTACCCATAATGCTGGCAAGATGCTTAGCAAGCTTATTAACTTTCTCTTGCTTGGCGCTTAAGTCCTCTAGCGCTTGCTGTTGCACCAGAAAGTATGCATCTGAATTCTGCAGGGACTTCCTCGGTCCTTCGGCTTCCTATCGCATAACATCTGATCAATGTCTTTCAACTTGAAGTTGAGACTCAAGAAGCCGAACTGATTCAGGCAACGAGTTCGAAGAGCTGGTGCCAGCAGTGGTAGCTAGTAACTCGAACACTACATCAAGATAGGACTTTGGGGTTGTCTTAGTGTCTTCAATATAGTTTTTATCAGCTTTCTTGGAGACCAACAGGGATGTCTCACTATCTTGAACCTTATCTGCATTACTTCCTTTACCATTGCATAACAGGGTACTCTTCTCCAATATTTTATCCGTGTTCTAAAAGAGAAACAAACAAACACATCTCAGGTTTACAATGTAGTATATGAAACTCATTTTGGTAAACCAGTTCAGTAGTAAGGTGGACAGGATAACAGCATGAAACAAACATATATCTATGTAGTATGGTCACTATATGGTCTATATCATTCTAGTTTATGTTGCCAAATCAAGATAGATACAGTTCGAATCATATCTATTTAAGACAAAGCAGCATAGACAGAATATAAGTGTGGGAAACAACACAGCAATAACAACACTTGTAATGTGCATGGCATGAGAACATAACTGTTTATTCAATTGAAACTGAAATCAACATAGAGCAAGTTACAACAGCAAACAACCAAACATGTTGAAGAAACAGGTTTAAAACATACCTGTTGTGCCATTGGAGTTTCAATTGCATCCTTCAAATTTGAAATTAGTTGGTATCAGTAAATACTGTGATGCAAGAGCAAAGTACTATGAACCATAGCTACGGAACCTGACCTGAGAACAATTCTTCTTCTGCTTTAAGCGTTGACTTCGGGTTCAGAGTGGTGGTCCTCGTGATTTGGGCACTGCAGTTGCCTTACTAACTGCTCGTGTTTGGGTGCTCTATGGTGGAGACGATGTTGTCTCAACGGGAACTGGGTGTCTATCTGTTGGGGTTGGGGTTAGAAGGGGTGTAGCTGGTTCTCTGTCCAACTGGGTAGGGGTACAATCTGCATGAGTGTGGGTTATATGTGGTGGGGTTGGTTCTTGGGCAAGTACAACCGTGGTTCTATCTGCATCGGCAGGTAGCAAGATCTTTTCTGAAGACCGTGTTTTTACTCCCACAGATACTGCCATCACTCCCTCCAATTGAAATGACTGATAAACAAGAAAAGTAATTGAATGTACAGACATTGTAAGATAGACAGGTGCTATGGATAGTAGGGAAGAAAATAGGGCATGAAATAATTCACATTTATGTTGTCTAAGCAAACAGAATAGCAGGACATAATTTCACATATATGATGGCTAATTAAACACGATAGCATGACACAATTTCACATGTATGATGGCTAACTAAACAGGATAGAATGACATACTTCAAAATATGATGACTATGGAAACAGAATGACATGATATAACTATACGATGTGTCTATTAAAGTGGTTGGCATGCCATAAATGACAAACATGCCATCGATGGAAACATGATGGCTGTGACGCCCGGATAAGCAAGCTACAGTAACCTCTGCTAATGACGCCATGTCACCTCCGTTACTGTCGCTAATCTCGCGTTAGTTCAAAACGATTCGAATTCAAATTTGAACTTTTGGCAAACAAACAAAGTTTTCAAACTTTAAAACAAAATGTTCGGACCGTGTCAAATATTGCATAGATAATTATGGTGAAGTAAACACATTTTTAGAAAATGCATAAATATTTTAAATTGAATAAAACAGAAAGGAAAATAAATAAAAAGAAACAAA
>NC_041380.1:286310186-286327311 GCF_002162155.2 Triticum dicoccoides | reverse complement strand
CCCGCTGCTACCCCCGGACGCCTCCACCGCCCCGTCCACTTTCGCCCCTGCCCCGCTTGCGGTTCCCGCAGTGGCTGCCGCCGCTCGCCGTCCCACCTCCGCCCCTTGGTCACGGTCCGGCGAACACTCGCTGCGCCCTGGGTCTCCCTTCGGGCGCCCACGCCCGAGCGCCCGCACCGCTGCCCGTTTACTCGGGCCACTATGGCCTCTAAGCCAATGACGAAGGGGCCCCACGCCCCCAGAGAGCATGTCTGTTAAAAAAAAGGAGGAGTTAAAAAAATATAAAAATATAAATCAATAATAAATAATAAAAATAATTAATTAATTAATTAACTTAATTAATTCTGATTAACTTAGCTAATTAAGATTAATTAATCTAATGACTAATTAACCTAATTAACTACTGTTAATTAGCTAACAGAGTATGACAGTGGGGCCCACCCCCTATTAACACTAATTAGGTTAATTAAAATGTTTAATTAAAAATGTGTCACTGACCAGTGGGACCCACTGGTCAGGTTTGACCAGTCAACCCTGTTGACTGCTGACATCAGCATGACCTCATGCTGATATCATAAATCCATTTTCGAATTAAATAAAATAATTAATTGAATTCCAGAAATTAATAAAGTCTTTAGAAAATCATATCTTTTAATCCATAACTCGGATTAAATTATTTTCAACATGAAAGTTGCTCAGAACGACGAGACGAACACGGATGCGCAGCCCGTTCGTCCGCCACGCGTCCCTAACCTATCGAACTCTTAACTTTCCCCCTTCGGCTCCTCTGCCCGAAAATGCGAAACACCGGGGATACTTTCCCGGATGTTTCCCCCCTTCACCGGTATCACCTCATACTGTGTTAGGGCACCCCTAGCACCGATACTTATCATATCATGCATCTCTATGCATATGTTTGCTTAAATATTTATTGTTTCTTCCCCGTCTTCTCGCTAGACACCGAGACCGACGCCGCTGCTACCCAGTACGACTACGGTGTTGACGACCCCTCTCTCTTGCCAGAGCAACCAGGCAAGCCCCCCCCCCCTTGATCACCAGATATCGCCTATTCTCCTCTATACTGCTTGCATTAGAGTAGTGTAGCATGTTACTACTTTCCGTTAATCCTATTCTGATGCATAGCCTGTCATTGTTGCTACAGTCATTGATACCTTACCCGCAATCCTAAATGCATAGTATAGGATGCTAGTTTATCACCATTGGCCCTACATTCTTGTCAGTCTGCCTTGCTATACTATTGGGCCGTGATCACTCGGGAGGTGATCACGGGTATATATGATACATACATACATACTATACAGATGGTGACTAAAGTCGGGTCAGCTCGAAGAGTACCCGCGAGTGATTCACGGATTGGGGGCTGAAAGGACCTTTGTCCCGACGGCCCTCTGTGTGGATCTTTGTGGCGGAGCGACATGGCAGGTTGAGACCACCTAGGAGACAGGTGGGCCTGGCCCTGGTCGGCGTCCGCGGTTGCTTCATAATAACACGCTTAACGAGATCTTGGTATTTGATCTGAGTCTGGCCATTTGGTCTATACGCACTAACCATCTACGCCGGAGTAGTTATGGGTATCCCGACGTTGTGGTATCAGCCGAAGCACTTCGTGACTTCAGCGACTGAGCGGCGCGTGCCGGATTGGAACGTAAGCCTGCTCTTGTATTAAGGGGGCTAGTTCTGCTTCCGGCCGCCCATGCAACGTGCAGGTGTGCTAAGGGCGATGGGCCCAGACCCCTGTGCGCCTAGGTTTAGACCAGCGTGCTGACCTCTCTGTTATGTCTAGGTGGGGCTGCGACGTGTTGATCTTCCGAGGCCAGGCATGACCCAGGAAAGTGTGTCCGGCCAAATCGGATCGAGCGTGTTAGGTTATGTGGTGCACCCCTGCAGGGAAGTTAATCTATTCGAATAGCCGTGATCTTCGGTAACAGGACGACTTGGAGTTGTACCTCGACCTTATGACAACTAGAAGTGGATACTTAATAAAACACACCCTTCCAAGTGCCAGATACAACCCGGTGATCGCTCTCTAACAGGGCGACGAGGAAAGGATCGCCGGGTAGGATTATGCTATGTGATGCTACTTGGAGATGCTACTTGGAGATGCTACTTGGAGGACTTCAATCTACTCTCTTCTACATGCTGCGAGACGGAGGCTGCCAGAAGCGTAGTCTTTGATAGGACTAGCTATCCCCCTCTTATTCTGGCATTCTGCAGTTCAGTCCACTTATATTGCCTCCTTACACATATACCCATGCATATGTAGTGTAGTTCCTTGCTTGCGAGTACTTTGCATGAGTACTCACGGTTGCTTTCTTCCCCCCTTTTCCCCTTTCCTTTCTTTCTGGTTGTCGCAACCAGATGCTGGAGTCCAGGAGCCAGACGCCACCTTCAACGACGACTCCTACTATGCTGGAGGTGCCTACTACTACGTGCAGCCCGCTGGCGACGACCAGGAGTAGTTTAGGAGGATCCCAGGCAGGAGGTCTGCGCCTCTTTCGATTTGTATTCCAGTTTGTGCTAGCCTTCTTAAGGCAAACTTGTTTAACTTATGTCTGTACTCAGATATTGTTGCTTCTGCTGACTCGTCTATGATCGAGCATTTGTATTCGAGCCCTCGAGGCCCCTGGCTTGTATTATGATGCTTGTATGACTTATTTATGTTTTAGAGTTGTGTTGTGATATCTTCCCGTGAGTCCCTGATCTTGATCGTACACGTTTGCGTGCATGATTAGTGTACGATTGAATCGGGGGCATCACAAGTTGGTATCAGAGCCGACTGCCTGTAGGAATCCCCTTTTCCAACTCCTTGGCCGAAGTTGAGTCTAGTTGTTGAAAACCTTTTACTAACATGGCTGTGTGGCTTATGGGCCCACGTCGCCATTGGGTGGTATTAGGATCTTTTACTCCTTGACCTTTACTCTGGGACTCTGATCTCTCCTCTATTCGGGTTAAATGAATTTTTCTAAATCTAACATTAGGATCTCGTTATCACTTTCACCCGGAGAGCCCCTTATTACTGATGATCGTCTGCTGCACCAGAAGACCCTGAAGATGCTCTCCGCTGTTAACTCAAGAACTTGTGTTCATCGCTTTTGCAATTCCCCTTCCACCGTAAACCCTTATGGATAACTACTTGCAGTTGTTATTCTTACATTCATCCCCAGTTGGTCTTGTTATTACAAGATACCCTGTAACACTCGTCGTTGTTTGATAATCCTTTGAGCTTACTGCCCTGCTGTTCTTTGTCACCTGAATACCCCTACGGTTAATTCTTGCACTTATCGAGTATCCGCTCATCCCCCAGTTGATCATGTGTTTCACAAAAGTCTTTGAAATACCATTCGATCTTCTGAAAATCCTCAGCAACCTATTGCTCTGGAATTTCTTGTTTGCTTTCATTATGATTAATCCCATAAGTCTGGTAATCTTATTGGCATCCATTGTCATTATCTTTTGAGTCTGTTGATTCAATATGTTGTGAATGCTTGCAATCCTCAATCAGATCCTAGAATTCATCCTTCCGGCTCAGACGCCATTTTTAAACATGAGCTGGGTCTCGACCAATCAAGTTGCCGTTGATTGTAACCCCCTATGTCTATTCGGCTATCCATCTATGATCAGAGCATCTGCTTCTGATCCTTCGTTTTGGAAATCATAATTCCTTTGTTATCTAAGCATCAAATTATTTCGATGTTCTATAATCTGATGCATTTGCATTCTTTCTTCCTCTGATTGAGTACCAATACTCACATCAGTCCTGTTGTGGACCGCCATACCCATTGCCGGGTTATTATCCGACAGTGTCCTTCACAACCAAAATTCTTATGAGTTCTTTACCCGATATATAATGCCTTTGGTAAATGGTATCCTCTTGAAGCTTGTGGTATATGTTCCTAAGAAGCCCCGATGGTTTGAACCAATGCCTTCCCTAATATGTGCAAACCCGAAAGATTTCACGTGTCATACTTATTTGGTATTGCACCAGGCAAAACTTCCCACAACTAATGTCATTTTCGAAATACGAGAGGTCAATGTAAGGTTATGCATTAAGGAAGTGGGAGTCGACCTTGAACCTTTGTGTTCATGCCCATGGAAACAATGTAGATCGTATCATTAAAGCTTCTCTTCAAATAAATATTTCCTTGGTATAAGTTTATCTTATATCTAAGATCTGGCATTTTGCAATCGTTGTTTCGGCCATGTTCTCCTTTAAATACCATTTCTCGGACAAGTTGAAGTACTTGTCTTCTGCAGATCTTTGCACCTATCCAACCTTTACTCTGATCTACCATCGAGTATTACACTCTGGTATCTCGAAAATATCATGGAACTGCATAACTTTTTATGGGTTCTTCGTCAACTGTTATTTCTCACCGATTCCAATTTTCCTAGGTTCTGGGTTGTCGTCAACCGAGAACACCGATATGTGCACCGAGTCTGCACTACGGTTCAATAACTCTAAGTAATCTTCGTTGCTTATGAGTTTATTAATCCTTCAAGTCACTCCTAGCCTGGCCGGCTATATCATTATCGTGCTAAATTTTAACTGTGCTACCTGCTCTTTATTCCCATAGCACAATTTTTTTTGACGATGGGCTAAGCTTACGTCGACTTTCCTCGTCATATCATGTTGCCTTGAACATCAAGCTTGATTCCGAGATTGTGTTATATCCGTGGTTTCAATAACTTCTCGCTCCATCCTTCCTCTTGCTTGATGTTGTCGATGAGCAATTATATCTTCATGAAACCTCTCGACAAAGGTGTCGTGATCATCATCAACATTTTGAGCTCTTCCAGGATATCAATCAATTTCATGATGTGAAATAGCATCCTTTGACCCCGATGATTTGAATTATCATCCACAACATTCTTGCATTCCCTCCAACACAAAACTTGTTCTTGTTTTGTGTTATACCTTGAGTTCCTGGTAATCCAACTTGTCGTATGTCCTACCTTGGAGTATTACCATCTTTTGTGACAAGAAGGTCGCGAGAATTGCTCCACCTCTTAGAAATTCTCGGTATGATGATACTTCTCACCATCACCATTCTTCCTTGGTTCCCATGTTGTTTTTAACTAGGATACCAATATGCTACCGATGTTGTTTGAGTTCTGTACTTCTAGCAACCCTATTGCTTTGAAGTTAATGATCGACAGTTCCTCCTTAGACTGTTGGTTATTGAATCGTCACTCTAACATTGAGCTTGCTGCCTAAGGTCATACTTCGGGCACACCTTTCAACTAATGATTGATGGTGTATGTTTTCCTAGAGCATACAACATTATATCATTTGAACTGACAAATGTTATCCCCTTGTTCACATAATTGTGGAAATCATCCTTTTGGAAATCTTGAGGAATTGTCACTGAGTCCATCAGCCACCTCATCGTCCTCTCCTTGGTTAAATGATGAACTCTTGTTTCGGAACTCACTTCCATAGTTCATTTCCTTAAAATCTTACAATGTCAACTCGTCAATTGTGTTGCA
This sequence comes from Triticum dicoccoides, assembly GCF_002162155.2. Taxonomy (NCBI): domain Eukaryota; kingdom Viridiplantae; phylum Streptophyta; class Magnoliopsida; order Poales; family Poaceae; genus Triticum; species Triticum dicoccoides. The sequence goes on along the minus strand of NC_041380.1, from coordinate 286,321,803 downwards.
CCTTTTCTTCTCAGGCATCCCGAGTCTAAGGTATCTTGACACCAATCAGATCTGAATCTCAGTCAGATATGATGGTTGGAACATATTTTCAAGAGTTATAACATTGGTCCCTATATGCCCCGGTAAGGTGATGTCATGCCTAGCACACCGGACCAGAGGACCTAGTGTTATAGTTTCCTTTGTAACAAGGTTAATCATTTTTCCATGAGGAAACTGAATGCCTGTTTAATGAGTTTATCCTGATGGATCCTTTGTGTATCCAAAATCCAATTTTTGCTTGAAGACCATGTCAATGCTATCTCGAAGCATGTCTGTGGTACTCCGATTTTCAACAAGAACATTTAAAGCCCAATGCTAAATGCTTCTTGATCAATTATCCAAACACCGTTGTATGGGTAATGTCATGAAAATTTCTCTTCCCTTTCCTAAAGGGGTTTTCTACGTTATATCCCGTCATGAATATCATGCGTTGCTTGCCCTTGAGAAGGATATACCCCCTGATATATGTGTTTAAACACATTTTCCTTTCCATTGTTCTGTTTAATCTGATAATCTTATTTTCCTTTCCATTGGTTGGTTTAACCTTTCTTGAGGTCTATATAATCTAAGCAGTATTATTCTCCTGCTTATGTAAACACCTCGGTGTACAACTCTGTCAGTAAGACCCTGTTACTATTGTTGATGACATTTCAGTAACCACCGATGAACGAGAACTTTGCCTATTGGTCCGCCTCGTTTCAATGAGCAAGAAAATGGTTCTCCTTGTCCCTCGCCTTGGTACCGATGTAGTTGCTGACATATAACTGACAGGCTAACCTCTGACACTTGCATGATCGTGCAAGACATCACCGCCTTCCTACTTTTAACCCACATGGTGAGCCCATAACCCACAGTTCCACAGGATCGAAACCTGACTCTCCTGTACAACCTGATGTCAAAGTTATTCCTCGTGCTTGACTTTGTATGTAATTCACGGGCCACTTGCCTGTTGATCTATTCTGGTATCAGACACAATACTTATTCCCGTTGCTCTGAACCCCTTTCGCACTTTGCTTCAGGCAATGAATGATTGCCTATCCGCTTGAAACTTCTTATTACACCGTCTTACTTTGCTCTCGATGTGTGTCATTTGTTCAACTTGAGAGATACTCATATGTTCATTCTTGGGATACCCCCAGATGAATTTCCCTTATAACATCCTATCATTGTAGAGCTGCCCCTTACCTATTTGTAAGTACGATGGAGTTCCCCGAAGAAAGGACGACAACTTCATCATGATGCTTTGGAATAAAGAATTGAAGACATCAACGAAAGGGATTAACTTCTTCGAGAAGATCCATTAGAATAACCAGGACTTTCCTGAAGGAAATATGCCCTAGAGGCAATAACAAAGTTATTATTTATTTCCTTATAATCATGATAAATGTTTATTATTCATGCTAGAATTGTATTTACCGGAAACATAATACATGTGTGAATACATAGACAAACAGAGTGTCACTAGTATGCCTCTACTTGACTAGCTCATTAATCAAAGATGGTTATGTTTCCTAACCATGAACAATGAGTTGATATTTGATTAACGAGGTCACATCATTAGTAGAATGATCTGATTGACATGACCCATTCCATTAGCTTAGCACCCGATCATTTAGTATGTTGCTATTGCTTTCTTCATGACTTATACATGTTCCTATGACTATGAGATTATGCAACTCCCGTTTACCGGAGGAACACTTTGGGTACTACCAAACGTCACAACGTAACTGGGTGATTATAAAGGAGTACTACAGGTGTCTCCAATGGTCGATGTTGGGTTGGCGTATTTCGAGATTAGGATTTGTCACTCCGATTGTCGGAGAGGTATCTCTGGGCCCTCTCGGTAATACACATCACATAAGCCTTGCAAGCATTACAACTAATATGTTAGTTGTGAGATGATGTATTACGGAACGAGTAAAGAGACTTGCCGGTAACGAGATTGAACTAGGTATTGGATACCGACGATCGAATCTCGGGCAAGTAACGTACCGATGACAAAGGGAACAACGTATGTTGTTATGCGGTCTGACCGATAAAGATCTTCGTAGAATATGTAGGAGCCAATATGGGCATCCAGGTCCCGCTATTGGTTATTGACCAGAGACGTGTCTCGGTCATGTCTACATTGTTCTCGAACCCGTAGGGTCCGCACGCTTAAGGTTACGATGACAGTTATATTATGAGTTTATGCATTTTGATGTACCGAAGGTTGTTCGGAGTCCCGGATGTGATCACGGACATGACGAGGAGTCTCGAAATGGTCGAGACGTAAAGATTGATATATTGGAAGCCTATATTTGGATATCGGAAGTGTTCCGGGTGAAATCGGGATTTTACCGGAATACCGGGAGGGTTACCGGAACCCCCCGGGAGCTATTTGGGCCATAGTGGGCCTTAGTGGAAAAGAGAAGGGGCTGCCCTAGATGGGCTGCGCGCCCCCCCTTCCCCTAGTCCTATTAGGACTAGGAGAGGTGGCCGGTGAAGGAAATATGCCCTAGAGACAATAATAAAGTTATTATTTATTTCCTTATTTCATGATAAATGTTTATTATTCATGCTAGAATTGTATTAACCGGAAACATAATACATGTGTGAATACATAGACAAACAAAGTGTCACTAGTATGCCTCTACTTGACTAGCTCGTTAATCAAAGATGGTTATGTTTCCTAACCATGAACAATGAGTTGTTATTTGATTAACGAGGTCACATCATTAGTAGAATGATCTGATTGACATGACCCATTCCATTAGCTTAGCACCCGATCGTTTAGTATGTTGCTATTGCTTTCTTCATGACTTATACATGTTCCTATGACTATGAGATTATGCAACTCCCGTTTACCGGAGGAACACTTTGGGTACTACCAAACGTCACAACGTAACTGGGTGATTATAAAGGAGTACTACAGGTGTCTCCAATGGTCGATGTTGGGTTGGCGTATTTCGAGATTAGGATTTGTCACTCCGATTGTCGGAGAGGTATCTCTGGGCCCTCTCGGTAATACACATCACATAAGCCTTGCAAGCATTACAACTAATATGTTAGTGGTGAGATGATGTATTACGGAACGAGTAAAGAGACTTGCCGGTAACGAGATTGAACTAGGTATTGGATACCGACGATCGAATCTCGGGCAAGTAACATACCGATGACAAAGGGAACAACGTATGTTGTTATGCGGTCTGACCGATAAAGATCTTCGTAGAATATGTAGGAGCCAATATGGGCATCCAGGTCCCGCTATTGGTTATTGACCGGAGACGTGTCTCGGTCATGTCTACATTGTTCTCGAACCCGTAGGGTCCGCACGCTTAAGGTTACGATGACAGTTATATTATGAGTTTATGCATTTTGATGTACCGAAGGTTGTTCGGAGTCCCGGATATGATCACGGACATGACGAGGAGTCTCGAAATGGTCGAGACATAAAGATTGATATATTGGAAGTCTATGTTTGGACATCGGAAGTGTTCCGGGTGAAATCGGGATTTTACCAGGTTACCGGGAGGTTACCGGAACCCCCCGGGAGCCATATGGGCCATCATGGGCCTTAGTGGAAAGGAGAAAGGGGCAGCCCAAGGGGGCTGCGCGCCTCCCCCCTTCCCCTAGTCCTATTAGGACTAGGAGAGGTGGCCGGCCACCCCTCTCCCTCTTTCCCCCTTGGGAATCCTAGTTGGAATAGGATTGGGGGGGGGAGTCCTACTCCCGGTAGGAGTAGGACTCCTCCTGCGCCTCTCTCTCTTGGCCGGCGCCCCCTCCCCCCTTGGCTCCTTTATATACTGAGGTAGAGGCACCCCAAAGACACACAAGTTGACACAAGTTGATCCACGTGATCGATTCCTTAGCCGTGTGCGGTGCCCCCTGCCACCATATTCCTCGATAATACTGTAGCGGAGTTTAGGCGAAGCCCTGCTGCTGTAGTTCATCAAGATCGTCACCACGCCGTCGTGCTGACGAAACTCTTCCCCGACACTTTGCTGGATCGAAGTCCGGGGATCGTCATCGAGCTGAATGTGTGCTCGAACTCGGAGGTGCCGTAGTTTCGGTGCTTGATCGGTTAGATCGAGAAGACGTACGACTACTTCCTCTACGTCGTGTCATCGCTTCCGCAGTCGGTCTGCGTTGGGTACGTAGACAATACTCTCCCCTCGTTGCTATGCATCACATGATCTTGCGTGTGCGTAGGAAATTTTTTGAAATTACTACGAAACCTAACAGTGGCATCCGAGCCTAGGTTATTGATGTTGATGTTATATGCACGAGTAGAACACAAGTGAGTTGTGGACGATACAAGTCATACTGCCTACCAGCATGTCATACTTTGGTTCGGCGGTATTGTTGGACGAGACGACCCAGACCAACCTTACGCGTACGCTTACGCGAGACCGGTTCCCTCGACGTGCTTTGCACAGAGATGGCTTGCGGGCGATTGTCTCTCCAACTTTAGTTGAACCAAGTATGGCTACGCCCGGTCCTTGCGAAGGTTAAAACGGAGTCTATTTGACAAACTATCGTTGTGGTTTTGATGCGTAGGTGAGATTGGTTCTTACTTAAGCCCGTAGCAGCCACGTAAAACATGCAACAACAAAGTAGAGGACGTCTAACTTGTTTTTGCAGGGCATGTTGTGATGTGATATGGTCAAGGCATGATGCTGAATTTTATTGTATGAGATGATCATGTTTTGTAACCGAGTTATCGGCAACTGGCAGGAGCCATATGGTTGTCGCTTTATTGTATGCAATGCAATCGCGATGTAATGCTTTACTTTATTACTAAACGGTAGTGATAGTCGTGAAAGCATAAGATTGGCAAGACGACAACGATGCTACGATGGAGATCAAGGTGTCGCGCCGGTGACGATGGTGATCATGACGGTGCTTCGGAGATGGAGATCACAAGCACAAGATGATGATGGCCATATCATATCACTTATATTGATTGCATGTGATGTTTATCTTTTTATGCATCTTATCTTGCTTTGATTGACGGTAGCATTATAAGATGATCTCTCACTAAATTATCAAGAAGTGTTCTCCCTGAGTATGCACCGTTGCCAAAGTTCGTCGTGCCCAGACACCACGTGATGATCGGGTGTGATAAGCTCTACGTCCATCTACAACGGGTGCAAGCCAGTTTTTGCACACGCAGAATACTCAGGTTAAACTTGACGAGCCTAGCATATGCAGATATGGCCTCGGAACACGGAGACTGAAAGGTCGAGCGTGAATCATATAGTAGATATGATCAACATAAACGATGTTCACCATTGAAAACTACTCCATCTCACGTGATGATCGGTCATGGTTTAGTTGATTTGGATTACGTAATCACTTAGAAGATTAGAGGGATGTCTATCTAAGTGGGAGTTCCTAAGTAATATGATTAATTGAACTTAAATTTATCATGAACTTAGTACCTGATAGTATCTTGCTTGTTTATGTTGATTGTAGATAGATGGCTCGTGCTGTTGTTCCGTTGAATTTTAATGCGTTCCTTGAGAAAGCAAAGTTGAAAGATGATGGTAGAAATTACACGGACTGGGTCCGTAACTTGAGGATTATCCTCATTGCTGCACAGAAGAATTACGTCCTGGAAGCACCGCTGGGTGCCAGGCCTGCTGCTGGAGCAACGCCACATGTTATGAACGTCTGGCAGAGCAAAGCTGATGACTACTCGATAGTTCAGTGTGCCATGCTTTATGGCTTAGAATCGGGACTTCAACGACGTTTTGAACGTCATGGAGCATATGAGATGTTCCAGGAGTTGAAGTTAATATTTCAAGCAAATGCCCGGATTGAGAGATATGAAGTCTCCAATAAGTTCTATAGCTGCAAGATGGAGGAGAACAGTTCTGTCAGTGAGCATATACTCAAAATGTCTGGGTATAATAATCACTTGATTCAATTGGGAGTTAATCTTCCGGATGATTGCGTCATCGACAGAATTCTCCAATCACTGCCACCACAAGAGCTTCGTGATGAACTATAATATGCAAGGGATGAACAAGACTATTCCCGAGCTCTTCGCAATGCTGAAAGCTGCGGAGGTAGAAATCAAGAAGGAGCATCAAGTGTTGATGGTTAACAAAACCACTAGTTTCAAGAAAAAGGGAAAAGGGAAGAAGAAGGGGAACTTCAAGAAGAACGGCAAGCAAGTTGCTGCTCAAGAGAAGAAACCCAAGTCTGCACCTAAGCCTGAAACTGAGTGCTTCTACTACAAGCAGACTGGTCACTGGAAGCGGAACTGCCCCAAGTATTTGGCGGATAAGAAGGATGGCAAGGTGAACAAAGGTATATGTGATATACATGTTATTGATGTGTACCTTACTAGAGCTCGCAGTAGCACATGGGTATTTGATACTGGTTCTGTTGCTAATATTTGCAACTCGAAACAGGGACTACGGAATAAGCGAGCACTGGCAAAGGACGAGGTGACGATGCGCGTGGGAAACGGTTCCAAAGTCGATGTGATCGCGGTCGGCACACTACCTCTACATCTACCTTCGGGATTAATATTAGACCTAAATAATTGTTATTTGGTGCCAGCGTTGAGCATGAACATTATATCTGGATCTTGTTTAATGCGAGACGGTTATTCATTTAAATCAGAGAATAATGGTTGTTCTATTTATATGAGTAATATCTTGTATGGTCATGCACCCTTAAAGAGTGGTCTATTCTTATTAGATCTCGATAGTAGTTATACACATATTCATAATGTTGAAACCAAAAGATGCAGAGTTGATAATGAAAGTGCAACTTATTTGTGGCACTGTCGTTTAGGTCATATCGGTGTAAAGCGCATGAAGAAACTCCATACTGATGGACTTTTGGAACCACTTGATTATGAATCGCTTGGTACTTGCGAACCGTGCCTCATGGGTAAGATGACCAAAACACCGTTCTCCGGTTCTATGGAGAGAGCAACAGATTTGTTGGAAATCATACATACCGATGTGTGCGGTCCAATGAATATTGAGGCTCGTGGCGGATATCGTTATTTTCTCACCTTCACAGATGATTTAAGCAGATATGGGTATGTCTACTTAATGAAACATAAGTCTGAAACATTTGAAAAGTTCAAAGAATTTCAGAGTGAAGTTGAAAATCATCGTAACAAGAAAATAAAGTTTCTACGATCTGATCGTGGAGGAGAATATTTGAGTTACGAGTTCGGTGTACACTTGAAAAACTGTGGAATAGTTTCGCAACTCACGCCACCCGGAACACCACAGCGTAATGGTGTGTCCGAACGTCGTAATCGTACTTTACTAGATATGGTGCGATCTATGATGTCTCTTACCGATTTACCGCTATCGTTTTGGGGTTATGCTATAGAGACGGCCGCATTCACGTTAAATAGGGCACCATCAAAATCCGTTGAGACGACGCCTTATGAACTGTGGTTTGGCAAGAAACCAAAGTTGTCGTTTCTTAAAGTTTGGGGCTGCGATGCTTATGTGAAAAAACTTCAACCTGATAAGCTCGAACCCAAATCGGAGAAATGTGTCTTCATAGGATACCCAAAGGAAACTGTTGGGTACACCTTCTATCACAGATCCGAAGGCAAGACATTCGTTGCTAAGAATGGATCATTTCTAGAGAAGGAGTTTCTCTCGAAAGAAGTGAGTGGGAGGAAAGTAGAACTTGACGAGGTAACTATACCTGCTCCCTTACTGGAAAGTAGTTCATCACAGAAAACTGTTTCAGTGACACCTACACCAGTTAGTGAGGAAGCCAATGATAATGATCATGAAACTTCAGATCAAGATACTACTGAACCTCGTAGATCAACCAGAGTAAGATCCGCGCCAGAGTGGTACGGTAATCCTGTTCTGGAAGTCATGCTACTAGATCATGATGAACCTACGAACTATGAAGAAGCGATGGTGAGCCCAGATTCCGCAAAGTGGCTTGAAGCCATGAAATCTGAGATGGGATCCATGTATGAGAACAAAGTATGGACTTTGGTTGACTTGCCCGATGATCGGCAAGCAATTGAGAATAAATGGATCTTTAAGAAGAAGACTGACGCTGATGGTAATGTTACTGTCTATAAAGCTCGACTTGTCGCAAAAGGTTTTCGGCAAGTTCAAGGGATTGACTACGATGAGACCTTCTCACCGTAGCGATGCTTAAGTCCGTCCGAATCATGTTAGCGATTGCCGCATTTTATGATTATGAAATTTGGCAGATGGATGTCAAAACTACATTCCTGAATGGATTTCTAGAAGAAGAGTTGTATATGATGCAACCGGAAGGTTTTGTCGATCCAAAGGGAGCTAACAAAGTGTGCAAGCTCCAGCGATCCATTTATGGACTGGTGCAAGCCTCTCGGAGTTGGAATAAACGTTTTGATAGTGTGATCAAAGCATTTGGTTTTATACAGACTTTCGGAGAAGCCTGTATTTACAAGAAAGTGAGTGGGAGCTCTGTAGCATTTCTGATATTATATGTGGATGACATATTACTGATTGGAAATGATATAGAATTTCTGGATAGCATAAAGGGATACTTGAATAAAAGTTTTTCAATGAAAGACCTCGGTGAAGCTGCTTACATATTAGGCATTAAGATCTATAGAGATAGATCAAAACGCTTAATTGGACTTTCACAAAGCACATACCTTGACAAAATTTTGAAGAAGTTCAAAATGGATCAAGCGAAGAAAGGGTTCTTGCCTGTGTTACAAGGTGTGAAATTGAGTAAGACTCAATGCCCGACCACTGCAGAAGATAGAGAGAATATGAAAGATGTTCCCTATGCATCAGCCATAGGATCTATCATGTATGCAATGTTGTGTACCAGACCTGATGTATGCCTTGCTATAAGTTTAGCAGGGAGGTACCAAAGTAGTCCAGGAGTGGATCACTGGACAGCGGTCAAGAACATCCTGAAATACCTGAAAAGGACTAAGGATATGTTTCTCATATATGGAGGTGACAAAGAACTCATCGTAAAAGGTTATGTTGATGCAAGCTTTGACACTGATCCGGACGATTCTAAATCGCAAACCGGATACGTGTTTACATTAAACGGTGGAGCTGTCAGTTGGTGCAGTTCTAAACAAAGCGTCGTAGCGGGATCTACATGTGAAGCGGAATACATAGCTGCTTCGGAAGCAGCAAATGAAGGAGTCTGGATGAAGGAGTTCATATCCGATCTAGGTGTCATACCTAGTGCATTGGGTCCAATGAAAATCTTTTGTGACAATACTGGTGCAATTGCCTTGGCAAAGGAATCCAGATTTCACAAAAGGACCAAACACATCAAGAGACGCTTCAACTCCATCCGGGATCTAGTCCAGGCGGGAGACATAGAGATTTGCAAGATACATACGGATCTGAATGTTGCAGACCCGTTGACTAAGCCTCTTCCACGAGCAAAACATGATCAGCACCAAGGCTCCATGGGTGTTAGAATCATTATAGTGTAATCTAGGTTATTGACTCTAGTGCAAGTGGGAGACTGAAGGAAATATGCCCTAGAGGCAATAACAAAGTTATTATTTATTTCCTTATAATCATGATAAATGTTTATTATTCATGCTAGAATTGTATTTACCGGAAACATAATACATGTGTGAATACATAGACAAACAGAGTGTCACTAGTATGCCTCTACTTGACTAGCTCGTTAATCAAAGATGGTTATGTTTCCTAACCATGAACAATGAGTTGATATTTGATTAACGAGGTCACATCATTAGTAGAATGATCTGATTGACATGACCCATTCCATTAGCTTAGCACCCGATCGTTTAGTATGTTGCTATTGCTTTCTTCATGACTTATACATGTTCCTATGACTATGAGATTATGCAACTCCCGTTTACCGGAGGAACACTTTGGGTACTACCAAACGTCACAACGTAACTGGGTGATTATAAAGGAGTACTACAGGTGTCTCCAATGGTCGATGTTGGGTTGGCGTATTTCGAGATTAGGATTTGTCACTTCGATTGTCGGAGAGGTATCTCTGGGCCCTCTCGGTAATACACATCACATAAACCTTGCAAGCATTACAACTAATATGTTAGTTGTGAGATGATGTATTACGGAACAAGTAAAGAGACTTGCCGGTAACGAGATTGAACTAGGTATTGGATACCGACGATCGAATCTCGGGCAAGTAACATACCGATGACAAAGGGAACAACGTATGTTGTTATGCGGTCTGACCGATAAAGATCTTCGTAGAATATGTAGGAGCCAATATGGTCATCCAGGTCCCGCTATTGGTTATTGACCGGAGACGTGTCTCGGTCATGTCTACATTGTTCTCGTACTCGTAGGGTCCGCACGCTTAAGGTTATGATGATAGTTATATTATGAGTTTATGCATTTTGATGTACCGAAGGTTGTTCGGAGTCCCGGATGTGATCACGGAAATGACGAGGAGTCTCGAAATGGTCGAGACATAAAGATTGATATATTGGAAGCCTATGTTTGGACATCGGAAGTGTTCCGGGTGAAATCGGGATTTTACCGGGTTACCGAGAGGGTTACCGGAACCCCCCGGGAACCATATGGGCCATCATGGGCCTTAGTGGAAAGGAGAAAGGGGCAGCCCAAGGGGGCTGCGCGCCTCCCCCCTTCCCCTAGTCCTATTAGGACTAGGAGAGGTGGCCGGCCACCCCTCTCCCTCTTTCCCCCTTGGGAATCCTAGTTGGAATAGGATTGGGGCGGGAGTCCTACTCCCGGTAGGAGTAGGACTCCTCCTGCGCCCTCCTCCCTGGCCGGCGCCCCTCTCCCCCCTTGGCTCCTTTATATACTGAGGTAGAGGCACCCCAAAACACACAAGTTGACACAAGTTGATCCACGTGATCTATTCCTTAGCCGTGTGCGGTGCCCCCTGCCACCATATTCCTCGATAATACTGTAGCGGAGTTTAGGTGAAGCCCTGCTGCTGTAGTTCATCAAGATCGTCACCACGCCGTCGTGCTGACGAAACTCTTCCCCGACACTTTGCTGGATCGGAGTCCGGGGATCGTCATCGAGCTGAACGTGTGCTCGAACTCGGAGGTGCCGTAGTTTCGGTGCTTGATCGGTTGGATCGAGAAGACGTACGACTACTTCCTCTACGTCGTGTCATCGCTTCCGCAGTCGGTCTGCGTTGGGTACGTAGACAATACTCTCCCCTCGTTGCTATGCATCACATGATCTTGCGTGTGCGTAGGAATTTTTTTGAAATTACTACGTGACCCAACATTTCCCCCTTACTCCCCTCTTAAATCTCGGGACGAGATTTCTTGTAGTGGACGAGAATTGTGACGCCCGGATAAGCAAGCTACAGTAACCTCTGCTAATGACGCCATGTCACCTCCGTTACTGTCGCTAATCTCGCGTTAGTTCAAAATGATTCGAATTCAAATTTGAATTTTTGGCAAACAAACAAAGTTTTCAAACTTTAAAACAAAATGTTCGGACCGTGTCAAATATTGCATAGATAATTATGGTGAAGTAAACACATTTTTAGAAAATGCATAAATATTTTAAATTGAATAAAACAGAAAGGAAAATAAATAAAAAGAAACAAATGAAAGGAAAACAAAACAAAAAAACAACAGACC
>NC_041380.1:286308904-286309394 GCF_002162155.2 Triticum dicoccoides | reverse complement strand
CCTAGACCCCACCATCCCACGGTGAGCTCCTGTGCCGAGCGCGCCACCCCTCTGTCCCGTGTCCGCCCCGCCCTCACTGTGGCCCTCGCGCCCCCTGGCCGTGCTCCGACCGGCTCCGGCCGCGCCCATGGCCGCGCCCCCGCGCTCCCTCTCGTCCTCTCCCCGCACCCACCGTCCGCCCGATGCTACCCCGTGGCCGCGGCCTTCGCGCCGCGACTGGACCGACGTCCCGCGCGTGCCCACCATGGCCGCGCCTAGCACGCGCCCCTCCCCGTGCGCGCCCACCGTGGCCGCCTCCCCCCGCTGCTACCCCCGGACGCCTCCACCGCCCCGTCCACTTTCGCCCCTGCCCCGCTTGCGGTTCCCGCAGTGGCTGCCGCCGCTCGCCGTCCCACCTCCGCCCCTTGGTCACGGTCCGGCGAACACTCGCTGCGCCCTGGGTCTCCCTTCGGGCGCCCACGCCCGAGCGCCCGCACCGCTGCCCGTTTAC
>NC_041380.1:286301907-286308349 GCF_002162155.2 Triticum dicoccoides | reverse complement strand
CGCGCCCACCGTGGCCGCCTCCCCCCGCTGCTACCCCCGGACGCCTCCACCGCCCCGTCCGCTTTCGCCCCTGCCCCGCTTGCGGTTCCCGCAGTGGCTGTCGCCGCTCGCCGTCCCACCTCCGCCCCTTGGTCACGGTCCGGCGAACACTCGCCGCGCCCTGGGTCTCCCTTCGGGCGCCCACGCCCGAGCGCCCGCACCACTGCCCGTTTACCCGGGCCACTATGGCCTCTAAGCCAATGACGAAGGGGCCCCACGCCCCCAGAGAACGTGTCTGTTAAAAAAAGGAGGAGTTAAAAAAATATAAAAAATAAATCAATAATAAATAATAAAAATAATTAATTAATTAATTAACTAATTAATTAACTTAATTAATTCTGATTAACTTAGCTAATTAAGATTAATTAATCTAATTACTAATTAACCTAATTAACTACTGTTAATTAGCTAACAGAGTATGACAGTGGGGCCCACCCCCTATTAACACTAATTAGGTTAATTAAAATGTTTAATTAAAAATGTGTCACTGACCAGTGGGACCCACTGGTCAGGTTGACCAGTCAACCCTGTTGACTGCTGACGTCAGCATGACCTCATGCTGATATCATAAATCCATTTTCGAATTAAATAAAATAATTAATTGAATTCCAGAAATTAATAAAATCTTTAGGAAATCATATCTTTTGATCCGTAACTCGGATTAAATTATTTTCAACATGAAACTTGCTCAGAACGACGAGACGAACCCGGATGCGCAGCCCGTTCGTCCGCCACGTGTCCCTAACCTATCGAACTCGCAACTTTCCCCCTTCGGCTCCTCTGCCCGAAAACGCGAAACACCGGGGATACTTTCCCGGATGTTTCCCCCCTTCACCGGTATCACCTCATACTGCGTTAGGGCACCCCTAGCACCGATACTTATCATATCATGCATCGCTATGCATCTGTTTGCTTAAATATTTATTGTTTCTTCCCCGTCTTCTCTCGCTAGACACCGAGACCGACGCCGCTGCTACCCAGTACGACTACGGTGTTGACGACCCCTCTCTCTTGCCAGAGCAACCAGGCAAGCCCCCCCCCCTTGATCACCAGATATCGCCTATTCTCCTCTATACTGCTTGCATTAGAGTAGTGTAGCATGTTACTACTTTCCGTTAATCCTATTCTGATGCATAGCCTGTCATTGTTGCTACAGTCATTGATACCTTACCCGCAATCCTAAATGCTTAGTATAGGATGCTAGTTTATCACCATTGGCCCTACATTCTTGTCAGTCTGCCTTGCTATACTATTGGGCCGTGATCACTCGGGAGGTGATCACGGGTATATATGATACATACATACATACTATACAGATGGTGACTAAAGTCGGGTCAGCTCAAAGAGTACCCGCGAGTGATTCATGGATTGGGGGCTGAAAGGACCTTTGTCCCGACGGCCCTCTGTGTGGATCTTTGTGGCGGAGCGACAGGGCAGGTTGAGACCACCTAGGAGACAGGTGGGCCTGGCCCTGGTCGGCGTCCGCGGTTGCTTCATAATAACACGCTTAACGAGATCTTGGTATTTGATCTGAGTCTGGCCATTTGGTCTATACGCACTAACCATCTACGCCGGAGTAGTTATGGGTATCCCGACGTCGTGGTATCAGCCGAAGCACTTCGTGACGTCAGCGACTGAGCGGCGCGCGCCGGATTGGAACGTAAGCCTGCTCTTGTATTAAGGGGGCTAGTTCTGCTTCCGGCCGCCCACGCAACATGCAGGTGTGCTAAGGGCGATGGGCCCAGACCCCTGTGCGCTTAGGTTTAGACCAGCGTGCTGACCTCTCTGTTGTGTCTAGGTGGGGCTGCGACGTGTTGATCTTCCAAGGCCGGGCATGACCCAGGAAAGTGTGTCCGGCCAAATCAGATCGAGCGTGTTGGGTTATGTGGTGCACCCCTGCAGGGAAGTTAATCTATTCGAATAGTCGTGATCTTCGGTAACAGGATGACTTGGAGTTGTACCTCGACCTTATGACAACTAGAACTAGATACTTAATAAAACACACCCTTCCAAGTGCCAGATACAACCCGGTGATCGCTCTCTAACAGGGCAACGAGGAGAGGATCGCCGGGTAGGATTATGCTATGCGATGCTACTTGGAGATGCTACTTGGAGATGCTACTTGGAGGACTTCAATCTACTCTCTTCTACATGCTGCGAGACGGAGGCTGCCAGAAGCGTAGTCTTCGATAGGACTAGCTATCCCCCTCTTATTCTGGCATTCTACAGTTCAGTCCACTGATATGGCCTCCTTACACATATACCCATGCATATGTAGTGTAGTTCCTTGCTTGCGAGTACTTTGGATGAGTACTCACGGTTGCTTTCTTCCCCCCTTTTCCCCTTTCCTTTCTTTCTGGTTGTCGCAACCAGATGCTGGAGTCCAGGAGCCAAACACCACCTTCGACAACGACTCCTACTATGCTGGAGGTGCCTACTACTACGTGCAGCCCGCTGGCGACGACCAGGAGTAGTTTAGGAGGATCCCAGGCAGGAGGCCTGCGCCTCTTTCGATTTGTATTCCAGTTTGTGCTAGCCTTCTTAAGGCAAACTTGTTTAACTTATGTCTGTACTCAGATATTGTTGCTTCCGCTGACTCGTCTATGATCGAGCATTTGTATTCGAGCCCTCGAGGCCCCTGGCTTGTATTATGATGCTTGTATGACTTATTTATGTTTTAGAGTTGTGTTGTGATATCTTCCCGTGAGTCCCTGATCTTGATCGTACATGTTTGCGTGCATGATTAGTGTACGATTGAATCGGGGGCGTCACAATGGCATGATATAATTCACGGATAGAATGACAAATTTAAAATATGATGACTATGTAAACAAGATGAGATGATATAACTATATTATGTCTTTAGAAAATGGGTTGGCATGCCATAATTCAGATACATGTTGTCTATGTAAACATCATGGCATGACATAATTCAAATATATGATTTATATACTAAGGAAGTGAGCAGAGGGCAATCGCATATATGATGTGTCAACTAAGGAGATGGCATTCAATATTGTGTATATGATGTAAAAACTAAGCACTGCAATACAACATATGCATTATATGAGTAATATAACCCTGCCAAGTTTGAGCATACACCTCAGGGGGGATAATAGGACTGGTCATCTGCCTCTGAATCCTCCTCTGAAGAGCTATCTGTAACCAGCAAGATATCTGCTTCAGCAGGTAGCATTGTCTGCTCTGAAGACCTTGTTTTCACTCCAGATTTCTCCATCACCAATTCAAATGGCCGATGCACAGGAAGAGCAGTTGAATATACAAACATTGTCGACAAAAGCAATGAGAAATACAAAAAAGGATGGCATGATATAATTCACATATATGACACTTGCCTAAACAGCATGGCATTGCATACTTCACATACATAATGCCTTGCAACAAGATAACATTGCATAATTCACATATATAATGTCTTGCAACAAGATGGCATTGCATAATTCACATATATGGTAATTAGACACTAAACAGGTGGCATTCACACAAAGCATGTCTAAACTAAGCAAATGACATAGCAATGCAAGATACCATGCACACGATATGAGCAACATAACCCTGCCAAGTTAGGGCATGCACCTCAGGGGGAAATATGACTGGTCATCTGTCTCGGAATCCTCCTCTGAGGAGCTATCGGTAACCAGCAAGACATGTGCTTCGTCAGATAGCATTGTCTGCTCTCAAGACCTTGTTTCCACTCCAGATTTTTCCATGACCGTGCCGAATGGCTGATGCACAGGAAGAGTAATTGAATGTACTAAAATTGTTGACAAATTTAACACGTAATAAAAAAATGATGGCATGATATAATTCACATATAAGATGACTGGCTAACCAGGGTGGCATTGCAAAATTCACATATATGATGCCTGGCTAGACAAGATGGCATTGCATGATTCACATATACGATAAAGAAACTAAACAGATGGCATTGACACAAAGCATGTCTAAACTAAGCAGATGACATCTTTAATGTATACAGTAAGCAATGCAAGGCACCATATGCATGATATTACCAACATCAGCATGCCAAGTTAGAGCGAAGACCTCATGGGGTAAATAGGAGTGGTCTTCTCCTTCTGAATCCCCCTCAAAACAGTTATCTTCCTCTTGATTACGATCCGAAATGGGTGGAGGGGGGCTGCCTTTGCGCCCATCATGCAACGACATCTGCATGAAATTTTATTGCCACGCAAGGCTCGTCTCTTTTGCTCTACATGATCAGTTCCATTGTGTACAATAACTGGCATGCATAGGAATAAAACATAGTGATATTATGTAAGGAGTGCATGCACAAATCCAGAGTGATGGTAGCAAACTGTGGATAGACCCAAAACCAATGATAGCAGGCAGATAATAGCTTTAGTTAAAAAAATACAGATAATGGCTCCTTTAATGTTTGTTTGCACCCAACATGAAACTCATAGTAGACACCGGAGATTAACCAGATAGTAGACAGATAGTACTGATTGTTGCCCCAATATGTACCCCACAACCATTTAAAAACTCAAGTTTTAGCATTAGTTTGGACCTGACTCGGAGTCTAATAGGTGAACACGACAATAATCTAGCATGTCATCATATTAAGCGACGCATAACGTAAGCAGACACGGAAGAGTGCGACCTCTCTTGCAGACCCATGTAGTCCTCAAGGTCATCTGCTCAGTTGATGATGGTAATGCAGTTGTCGTGGCTGCCGGCAGCAGGGAAGAAGATCTGAGGCAGCGAAAGACAGTCTGGAGAGCGGATCCCTGCTGTGGTGAACCCTTCCGTCGTTGGAGCAGCTGAGCTAGGGTGGAACACAGCGCCGTAGGATCAGGACAAACCACACAAGGTTTTCTTTGACACATATCTGTAACAGAAGTAATTGAGTAAGGGCTTGTTTGAATTTGAGGATTCTAACAATGCAGGGATAGGAAATAGACAGGAATAGGATAGGAATGCACGTGCAAAATAGAGAATTTAAAAACACATGATTTCTGCCAATCTGGGTGTTTGATTCACAACAATTGGAAGATCACAGGATGCAAAAAAGCATGGTGAGATTAAGTCAAATCACAAGAAAATGTACGGTTATAATGCTATTATGCTACTATCTCTTAGTCTTGTGCTTGATGAATAGGAATATGAAAAGGAGGAGAAGTGGAAATTAGAATTCCTACGGTTTTTCATTCAAGGAGACACTAAAGGAACAAATCCTACAGTTTTCCTTTGCTCCATTCCTTTGCACCAAATTCATGAAAAAGTAGTACCATAGGAAACTTTCCAATTCCGATGTTTTTCATTCACTTTTCCTTTCAAGCACTGGCGATTCTAGTAGGCAGGCTTGAGCAAGGAAAATCCTACACTAAAAAAATGTTTTTGTGCTACTTCTATTACTTTGGACCCAGGCCACTGCCATACTAGCTCAACTCCCAGGCCCATCGACAAATGCACAACTCAAACGCGTAGAGATAAATAATGATGGCGTTCAAGAGAATCCATCGCGGATAGCTAAGTTGCCTGGTACCTCACTGCTTGTCATATAGTAGGATAAAATAATCGTGTTTCCCGTTACTACGAGTGCTCAGTGGACAATATATATAACATGTAGGGTAAAAAAAGAGATGCAACAAGTGTATAACCTCTTTGGCGAAGCCATGTCGATCTCAGCGTGATTGGGTTGGCCGGTGAGGATGCTCCGCCTGACTTGGCTGTCGGAGGAGGGGAAGAAGATCTTAGGCGTCTGGAGATGGAGCCCGAGGTACTGCTCCGCTGTGATGGAGGGTTTCGTCGTTGGAGCAACTCCGGTGAGTTGTACGACGCCGAGGCTGAAGCAGGACAAGAGAGACAACGAACAACGTTAACCAGAGTGGAATTCTAATAGCATCTCCAATACATGACGTAAAATACATAACCACAAAGTGCTAGATATAAAATACATCAGCCATTCATCTCTGAACTTAATTGTCGAAACTGAATTTAACTGTCGAAACTGAACTTAACTGTCGAAACTGAATGCACTAGCAAGGTGAGGCTACACATCGGTCGACTGACTTTTTCATCTCTGGTCAGTCGATTTTGCAGCCATTGGATACGAAATCAAGGGCCTGCGGTTCATCTTCAACCTCCACCCCCCTGAGCCGCCAGCCACCACCGGCCAAACAGCAGCCCCCCGCCGCCCGCGGCCGGCGGTGCGCCGCCCTGCTCGCCCCGAAAACACTCCCCACCGCCGGTCCGCTGCCGCCCCGGCCATCCCTCTAGGCCCCCCTGTGCCGAGCTTTTTCTCCGGCAATCCCCATGCCACCGCCCCGCCAACGCCCCACCACCACCGGCGACCACCGCCCCCATCCTGAACCCTAAGATAGATAGTGGGGTACCTCTCCGGCGAGCCCCCCTCCCTGCT
>NC_041380.1:286131332-286301471 GCF_002162155.2 Triticum dicoccoides | reverse complement strand
CTTCCTTCACCCCGGCGAGCCCCCCATCCCACCCCCTGAAAATCGACTGACCCAAAAGTCGATTCAGTCGAAAGAAGAGTAGCTAAATCGGAGCAGCATCGCAAGCAAGAGCAAGAGCGAGAGCAGCAGCGCGAGCAAGAGCAATAGCAAGAGCAGACCAGGCAGGGGACCGAGAGCAAGAGCAGAGGAGCAGCGCGAGCGAAAGCTAAAGCAGTAGCAGCTCCTACTGATGTGGACGTCGTCGTCGAGGGAGCGACGCAATGTAGGAAGTGGCCGGCAACGCCGTCGTGTATGGAGCAGCACCGTGAGATCGAATCAAGAAGAAAATGCGGCGATTAGTGTACAACCTCTTTGGTGGCGCCGATTAGGCCGCAGCTTCATCCGAGGAAACGGTGATGATGATGCTCTTCCGGTGGTGCAGGTGAAGACAGCGGTGTGGGAATGGAGGTGGCGCAAAAGACGAGGGGAACATCGGGGTAGCTCCTTGGAGGTGGAGGACGGGGTGGCTGAACCGGCGGGACGATGAGATCGACGATGGATCCTCATCCGATGCGGTGGATGAAGGACGTCGAGGTGTTGCTGTGGACGACGTCGTCGGGGAAGAGGTTTTGGCTGGGTGGCAGACGGAGCAGGGTGTGGGGTTTCATCGCTGGTTTTCGCGGCCTCGGTGTACGAATGGGTGGGCGGATGGGATGGCAGTGGGGAACCATGGCTTAGAGACGCGCTTGTCCGAAATGTGGGGTAAGTTACGAAAGTACCCCCACCGATTTGAGGCGGTTCTTTCGGTTCAGGGGTACCACGGGCATTTCGCGTGTCGGGATTTCACAGGAGGTGGGAGTTTTCGCGCGCATTGTAATTTCGGAATAGTAAGGCGCGGGTTGAGATGGAGGGAGTTGTCGGAGCACAATGAGATAAAGATATATCTTAAATATTTCGGGCTAACAAGGCGTGGGTTGAAGAGGCGGGAGTTTCACAGCACGATAGACAGAGACGCTAGTTTGAATTTTCGACATAACAAGGCGCGTCTTGAAATTTCGGAAGAACAAGCTTAATGTGTACCCCAAAAAAAGACAATTTGCACCTCAACACGCACAACACACACACAAACACCATTTAGACTAGAGTAAGGTACATGTGCATTGCACGCATGAGATTTGGCATCCAAATTATGAATAAATACCACATTATAGCATGCAAGCTTTGAGTCATATATGCATGATGTAGATGTTCGTTTAATTCTTATAGTTCATTTCATTCAAAATCATCTAGTTTTTATAATAAAGCTAATCTATTTTAAGATTCATGGAATTGTGCGTCGTAAGACATAAAGTAAAAACAAATAATGGCAAATCATGTAGAAAAACATTTGGGCAATTCTGATATGGAAGATTCTAGAACAAATAAGAAGTGCTTGTGTTTTGATGTTTGTGCATTATGCTTAAGTTCAACCATGGAGTCTTCTAGATTATACATGTGGTGAAATCTGGTGGAATCCAGATGATATCCAACGGCCAGTAGTGCTCAAATTTGCCATCTTTGGACCATCGGATTCGCCTTATCCAACGACCATCTTTCAAACTTAAAGTTACCCGCACACAATATAAAAAAATATAAAATATAATATATATATAGGGGTATAGATATAGATATGTGATGTGAAAGCTGCCCATCATCTCCAATTAGAATAGTGTGTCCATGCACGGATGCGACGTGGCCAAATGATGTCTGCCATCGGTATCTCAAATTCAAATCAGTCTGACCTTGTTCAATGTGTATACATTACAACATGCTCGTTGCCAAACCACACCGCGCAGATCTCCGTTATATTCATGCATGCATGTGTTTCAAACATCAGGATCTCTTATTCAAATATTTGAATTCAACTTTACATTGATTATGACCTCACCTATTCTTTTACACCCACACAGTAGTCTTCTCTTTATAATTGTACCACTAACTTTCTCTCGTGCATGCATGCACACACACTACCAGTCGGCATTATCCATCGCACGCATGCAATCTTTTTCTTCAGGTCGGTCTCCCATGAAGGCACACTCCCACACACATCCCCCTCTCCATCATATCGGGCATTCTTTATCTCTCACGCGTGCATGCGCAACAATCGATGTTCCTCTATGTATGTGTGTATATAGCTAGGTCTCTCATAGTTTTCCACACAAACCGGTCAATCGATATATCCAGTGAGGTCTCTCCCTCTTTCCCGCGTCCACATCGATCAATCTATACCTCTCTATATAGGATTAACATATATAGCTAATACACCCACATTAATTATATATCCAACTGTTGGGGAACGTAGTAATTTTAAAATTTTCCTACGCACATGCAAGATCATGGTGATGCACAACAATGAGAGGGGAGAGTGTGTCCACGTACCCTCGTAGACTGAAAGCGGAAGCGTTAGCACAACACGGTTGATGTAGTCGTACGTCTTCACGATCTGACCGATCAAGTACCGAACGCACGGCACCTCCGAGTTCTGCACACGTTCAACTCAATGACGTCCCTCGAACTCCGATCCAGCTGAGTGTTGAGGGAGAGTTTCGTCAGCACGACGGTGTGATGACGGTGATGATGTTGCTACCGACGCAGGGCTTCGCCTAAGCACCGCTACGATATGACCGAGGTGGAATATGGTGGAGGGGGGCACCGCACACGGCTGGGAGAGATCAACAGATCAACTTGTGTGTGTAGAGGTGCCCCCTGGCCCCGTATATAAAGGAGCAAGGGGGAAGGCCGGCCGGCCCTCTATGGGCGCGCCAGGAGGAGGAGTCCTCCTCCTAGTAGGAGTAGGACTCCCCTTTCCTACTCCTACTAGGAGGAGGAAAGGAAGGAGGAGAAGGAAGGAGAGGGAGGAAAAGGAGGAAAGGGGGCTGCCCCCCAGTCCAATTCGGTTTGGGCTAGGGGGCGCGCGCCCTGCTTCCTCTCTTCCACCACTTGGCCCATGAGGCCCATTACTTCTTCCTCGTATTCCCGTAACTCCCCGGTAGCCCCGAAAATACCCGAATCACTCAGAACCTTTCCGATGTCCGAATATAGTCGTCCAATATATCGATCTTTACGTCTTGACCATTTTGAGACTCCTCGTCATGTCCCCGATCTCATCCGGGACTCCGAACTACCTTCGGTACATCAAATCACATAAACTCATAATACAATCGTCACTGAAACCTTAAGCGTGCGGACCCTATAGGTTCGAGAACTATGTATACATGACCGAGACACGTCTCTGGCCAATAACCAATAGCAGAACCTGGATGCTCATATTGGCTCCCACATATTCTACGAAGATCTTTATCGGTCAAACCACATAACAACATACGTTGTTCCCCTTGTCATCGTATGTTACTTGCCCGAGATTCGATCGTCAGTATCTCAATACCTAGTTCAATCTCGTTACCGGCAAGTCTCTTTACTCGTTCCGTAATACATCATCCGGCAACTAACTCATTAGTAGCAATGCTTGCAAGGCTTTAAGTGATGTGCATTACCGAGAGGGCCCAGCGATACCTCTCCGACAATCGGAGTGACAAATCCTAATCTCGAAATACGCCAACCCAACAAGTACCTTTGGAGACACCTGTAGAGCACCTTTATAATCACCCAGTTACGTTGTGACATTTGGTGGCACACAAAGTGTTCCTCCGGTAAACGGGAGTTGCATAATCTCATAGTCATAGGAACATGTATAAGTCATGAAGAAAGCAATAGCAACAAACTAAACGATCAAGTGCTAAGCTAATGGAATGGGTCAAGTCAATCACATCATTCTCCTAATGATGTGATCCCGTTAATCAAATGACAACTCATGTCTATGGTTAGGAAACATAACCATCTTTGATCAACGAGCTAGTCAAGTAGAGGCATACTAGTGACACTCTGTTTGTCTATGTATTCACACATGTATTATGTTTCTAGTTAATACAATTCTAGCATGAATAATAAACATTTATCATGAAATAAGGAAATAAATAATAATTTTATTATTGCCTCTAGGGCATATTTCCTTCAGTCTCCCACTTGCACTAGAGTCAATAATCTAGTTCACATCGCCATGTGATTTAACATCAATAGTTCACATCACCATGTGATTAACACCCATAGTTCACATCGTCATGTGACCAACACCCAAAGGGTTTACTAGATTCAATAATCTAGTTCACATCGTTATGTGATTAACGCCCAAAGAGTACTAAGGTGTGATCATGTTTTTCTTGTGAGAGAAGTTTAGTCAACGGGTCTGCCACATTCAGATCCGTAAGTATTTTGCAAATTTCTATGTCAACAATGCTCTGCACTAAGCTACTCTAGCTAATTGCTCCCACTTTCAATATGTATCCAGATTGAGACTTTGAGTCATCTGGATCAGTGTCAAAATTTGCATCGACACAACCCTTTACGACGAACCTTTTTGTCACCTCCATAATCGAGAAACATATCCTTATTCCACTAAGGATAATTTAGACCGATGTCCAGTGATCTACTCCTAGATCACTATTGTACTCCCTTGCCTAAAATAGTGTAGGGTATACAATAGATCTCGTACACAGCATGGCATATTTTATAGAACCTATGGCCAAGGCATAGGGAATGACTTTCATTCTCTTTCTATCTTCTGTCGTGGTCGGGCTTTGAGTCTTACTCAGTTTCACACCTTGTAACACAGGCAAGTACTCTTTCTTTGACTGTTCCATTTTGAACTACTTCAAAATCTTGTCAAGGTATGTACTCATTGAAAAACTTATCGAGCGTCTTGATCTATCTCTATAGATCTTGATGCTCAATATGTAAGCAGCTTCACTGAGGTCTTTCTTTGAAAAACTCCTTTCAAACACTCCTTTATGCTTTGCAGAATAATTCTACATTATCTCTGATCAACAGTATGTCATTCACATATACTTATCAGAAATGTTGTAGTGCTCCCACTCACTTTCTTGTAAATACAGGCTTCACCGCAAGTCTGTATAAAACTATATGCTTTGATCAACTTATCAAAGCGTATATTTCAACTCCGAGATGCTTGCACCAGTCCATAGATGGATCGCTGGAGCTTGCATATTTTGTTAGCACCTTTAGGATTGACAAAACTTTCTTGTTGCATCATATACAACTCTTCTTTAATAAATCCATTAAGGAATGTAGTTTTGTTTATCCATTTGCTAGATTTCATAAAATGTGGCAATTGCTAACATGATTCGGACAGACTTAAGCATAGATACAGTGAGAAACTCTCATCGTAGTCAACACCTTGAACTTGTCGAAAACCTTTTTTGCGACAATTCTAGCTTTGTAGATAGTAACACTACTATCAGCGTCCGTCTTCCTCTTGAAGATCCATTTAATCTCAATGGCTCGCCGATCAATGGGAAAGTCAATCAAAGTCCATAGTTTGTTATCATACATGGATCTCATCTCAGATTTCATGGCCTCAAGCCATTTCGCGGAATCTAGGCTCATCATCGCTTCCTCATAGTTCGTAGGCTCGTCATGGTCAAGTAACATGACCTCCAGAACAGGATTACCGTACCACTCTAGTGCGGATCTCACTCTGGTTTACCTACGAGGTTCGGTAGTAACTTGATCTGAAGTTACATGATCATCATCATTAGCTTCCTCACTAATTGGTGTAGTAGTCACAGGAACAGATTTCTGTGATGAACTACTTTCCAATAAGGGAGCAGGTATAGTTACCTCATCAAGTTCTACTTTCCTCCCACTCACTTCTTTCGAGAGAAACTCCTTCTCTAGAAAGGATGTTGGGGAACGTTGCAGAAAACAAAAAATTTCCTACGATTTCACCAAGATCCATCTATGAGTTCATCTAGCAACGAGTGATTAGATGCATCTACATACCTTGTAGATCGCGAGCGGAAGCGTTCAAAGAACGGGGATGATGTAGTCGAACACGACGTGATCCAAATCACCGGAGATCCTAGCACCGAACGGACGGCACCTCCGCGTTCAACACACGTACGGAACAGCCACGTCTCCTCCTTCTTGATCCAGCAAGGGGGGAGGAGAGGTTGAGGGAGATGGCACCAGCAGCAGCACGATGGCGTGGTGTTGATGGAGCTGCAGTACTCCGGCAGGGCTACGCCAAGCACTATGGAGGAGGAGGAGGTGTTGGAGAGGGAGAAGGAGGCAACCAAAGGCCAAGGTATGAAGTCCCTCCTTTCCCCCACTATATATAGGAGGGCCAAGGGGGGTGGCCGGCCCTAGGAGATCCAATCCCCTAGGGGGCGGCGGCCAAGGGGGGTTTCCCTCCCCCCCAAGGCACCTAGGAGGTGCCTTCCCCTCCTAGGACTCTTCCCCCCTCAAACCCTAGGCGCATGGGCCTATGTGGGGCTGGTTCCCTTGGCCCATGTAGGCCAAGGCGCACCCCCTACAGCCCATGTGGCCCCCCGGGACAGGTGGACCCACCCGGTGGACCCCCGGGACCCTTCCGGTGGTCCCGGTACAATATCGATAACCCCGAAACTTGTCCCGATGCCCGAAACAGGACTTCCCATATATAAATCTTTACCTCCGGACCATTCCGGAACTCCTCGTGACGTCCGGGATCTCATCCGGGACTCCGAACAACAGTCGGGTTACTGCATATACATATCCCTACAACCCTAGCGTCACTGAACCTTAAGTGTGTAGACCCTACGGGTTCGGGAGACATGTAGACATGACCGAGATCGCTCTCCGATCAATAACCAACAGCGGGATCTGGATACCCATGTTGGCTCCCACATGCTCCACGATGATCTCATCGGATGAACCACGATGTCGAGGATTTAATCAACCCCGTATGCAATTCCCTTTGTCAATCGATATGTTACTTGCCCGAGATCCGATCGTCGGTATCCCAATACCTCGTTCAATCTCGTTACCGGCAAGTCACTTTACTCGTACCGTAATGCATGATCCCGTGACCAGACACTTGGTCACTTTGAGCTCATCATGATGATGCATTACCGAGTGGGCCCAGTGATATCTCTCCGTCATACGGAGTGACAAATCCCAGTCTCGATCCGTGTCAACCCAACAGACACTTTCGGAGATACCTGTAATGCACCTTTATAGTCACCCAGTTATGTTGTGACATTTGATACACCCAAAGCACTCCTACGGTATCCAGGAGTTACACGATCTCATGGTCAAAGGAAAAGATACTTGACATTAGAAAAGCTCTAGCAAACGAACTACACGATCTCACGCTATGCTTAGGATTGGGTCTTGTCCATCACATCATTATCCTAATGATGTGATCCCGTTATCAATGACATCCAATGTCCATAGCCAGGAAACCATGACTATCTATTGATCAACGAGCTAGTCAACTAGAGGCTTACTAGGGACATGTTGGTGTCTGTTATTCACACATGTATTATGATTTCCGGATAATACAATTATAGCATGAATAAAGACAATTATCATGAACAAAGAAATATAATAATAATGCTTTTATTATTGCCTCTAGGGCATATTTCCAACAGTCTCCCACTTGCACTAGAGTCAATAATCTAGTTACATTGTGATGAATCGAACACCCATGGAATTCTGGTGTTGATCATGTTTTGCTCTAGGGAGAGGTTTAGTCAACGGATCCGCTACATTCAGGTCCGTATGTACTTTACAAATCTCTATGTCTCCATCTTGAACATTTTCACGAATGGAGTTGAAGCGACGCTTGATGTGCCTTGTCTTCTTCTGAAACCTGGGCTCCTTGGCAAGTGCAATAGCTCCAGTGTTGTCACAGAAGAGCTTGATCGGCCCCGACGCATTGGGTATGACTCCTAGGTCGGTGATGAACTCCTTCATCCAAATTGCTTCATGTGCTGCCTCCGAGGCTG
Organism: Triticum dicoccoides; assembly: GCF_002162155.2. Classification (NCBI taxonomy): domain Eukaryota; kingdom Viridiplantae; phylum Streptophyta; class Magnoliopsida; order Poales; family Poaceae; genus Triticum; species Triticum dicoccoides. The sequence goes on along the minus strand of NC_041380.1, from coordinate 286,293,609 downwards.
CCATGTACTCCGTTTCACATGTAGATCCCGCCACGACGCTCTGCTTGCAACTGCACCAGCTTACTGCCCCACCATTCAAAATATACACGTATCCGGTTTGTGAATTAGAGTCATCCAGATCTGTGTCGAAGCTAGCGTCGACGTAACCCTTTACGACGAGCTCTTCGTCACCTCCATAAACGAGAAACATTTCCTTAGTCCTTTTCAGGTACTTCAGGATATTCTTGACCGTTGTCCAGTGTTCCTTGCCAGGATTACTTTGGTACCTTCCTACCAAACTTACGGCAAGGTTTACATCAGGTCTGGTACACAGCATGGCATACATAATAGAACCTATGGCTGAGGCATAGGGGATGACACTCATCTCTTCTATATCTTCTGCCGTGGTCGGACATTGAGTTGAGCTCAATTTTACACCTTGCAAAACCGGCAAGAACCCTTTCTTGGACTGATCCATTTTGAACTTCTTCAAAATCTTATCAAGATATGTGCTTTGTGAAAGACCTATGAGGCGTCTCGATCTATCCCTATAGATCTTGATGCCTAATATATAAGCAGCTTCTCCAAGGTCCTTCATTGAAAAACTCTTATTCAAGTAGGCCTTAATGCTGTCCAAAAGTTCTATATCATTTCCCATCAAAAGTATGTCATCTACATATAGTATGAGAAATGCTATAGAGCTCCCACTCACTTTCTTGTAAACACAGGCTTCTCCATAAGTCTGTGTAAACCCAAACGCTTTGATCATCTCATCAAAACGAATGTTCCAACTCCGAGATGCTTGCACCAGCCCATAAATCGAGCGTTGGAGCCTGCACACCTTGTCAGCATTTTTAGGATCGACAAAAACTTCCGGCTGCATCATATACAATTCTTCCTTAAGGAAACCATTAAGGAATGCCGTTTTGACGTCCATTTGCCAAATTTCATAATCATAAAATGCGGCAATTGCTAACATGATTCGGACGGACTTCAGCTGTGCTACCGGTGAGAAAGTCTCATCGTAGTCAACCCCTTGAACTTGTCGATAACCCTTAGCGACAAGCCGAGCTTTATAGATGGTCACATTACCATCCGCGTATGTCTTCTTCTTAAAGATCCATTTATTTTCTATGGCTCACCGTTCTATGGGCAAGTCAGTCAAAGTCCATACTTCGTTTTCATACATGGATCCTATCTCGGATTTCATGGCTTCTAGCCATTTGTCGGAATCCGGGCCCGCCATAGCTTCTTCATAGTTTGAAGGTTCACTGTTGTCTAACAACATGATTTCCAAGACAGGGTTGCCGTACCACTCTGGTGTGGAACGTGTTCTTGTGGACCTTCGAATTTCAGTAGGAGCTTGATCAGAAGTATCTTGATCATTATCATTAACTTCCTCTCTAGCCGGTGCAGGCACCTCAGGAACATTTTCTTGAGTTGCGCCTTTTTCCGGTTCAGGAGGTAATACTTCATCAAGCTCTACTTTCCTCCCACTTACTTCTTTCGAGAGAAACTCTTTCTCCAGAAAGGACCCATTCTTGGCAACAAAGATCTTGCCTTCGGATCTGAGGTAGAAGATATACCCAATAGTTTCTTTAGGGTATCCTATGAAGACGCATTTTTCCGATTTGGGTTCGAGCTTTTCAGGTTGAAGTTTCCTGACATAAGCATCGCATCCCCAAACTTTTAGAAACGACAGCTTAGGTTTCTTCCCAAACCACAATTCATACGGTGTCGTCTCAACGGATTTCGACGGTGCCCTATTTAAAGTGAATGCGGCAGTCTCTAAAGCATAGCCCCAAAAAGATAGTGGTAAATCGGCAAGAGACATCATAGATCATACCATATCTAATAGAGTGCGATTACGACGTTCGGACACACCATTATGCTGAGGTGTTCCAGGCGGCGTGAGTTGTGAAACTATTCCACATTTTCTTAAGTGTGTACCAAACTCGTGACTCAAGTATTCTCCTCCACGATCTGATCGTAGAAACTTGATTTTCCTGTCACGTTGATTCTCAACTTCACTCTGAAATTCCTTGAACTTTTCAAAGGTCTCAGACTTGTGTTTCATTAAGTAGACATACCCATATCTACTCAAGTCATCAATGAGGGTGAGAACATAACGATAGCCACCGCGAGCCTCAACACTCATTGGACCTCACACATCAGTATGTATGATTTCCAATAAGTTGGTTGCTCGCTCCATTGTTCCTGAGAATGGAGTCTTGGTCATTTTACCCATGAGGCATGGTTCGCACGTGTCAAATGATTCGTAATCAAGAGACTCTAAAAGTCCATCAGCATGGAGCTTCTTCATGCGTTTGACACCTATGTGACCAAGGCGGCAGTGCCACAAGTATGTGGGACTATCACTATCAATCTTACATCTTTTGGTACTTACACTATGAATATGTGTAGCATTACGCTCGAGATTCATAAAGAATAAACCATTCACCATCGGAGCATGACCATAAAACATATCTCTCATATAAATAGAACAACCATTATTCTCGGATTTAAATGAGTAGCCATCTCGAATTAAACGAGATCCTGATACAATGTTCATGCTCAAACTTGGCACAAAATAACAATTATTGAGGTTCAAAACTAATCCCGTAGGTAAATGTAGAGGTAGCGTGCCGACGGCGATCACATCGACCTTGGAGCCATTCCCGACGCGCATCGTCACCTTGTCCTTCGCCAGTCTCCGTTTATTCCGCAGCTCCTGCTGTGTGTTACAAATATGAGCAATGGCACCGGTATCAAATACCCAGGAGTCACTACGATTACTGGTAAGGTACACATCAATTACATGTATATCAAATATACCTTTGGTTTTGCCGGCCTTCTTGTCCGCTAAGTATTTGGGGCAGTTCTGCTTCCAGTGACCACTTTCCTTGCAATAAAAGCACTCAGTCTCGGGCTTGGGTCCATTCTTTGGCTTCTTCCCGGCAGCTTGCTTGCTGGGCGCGGCAACTACCTTGCCGTCCTTCTTGAAGTTCTTTTTACCCTTGCCCTTCTTGAACTTAGTGGTTTTATTGACCATCAACACTTGATGTTCCTTCTTGACTTCTACCTCTGCTGATTTCAGCATATCAAATACTTCAGGAATGGTCTTTTCCATCCCCTGCATATTGAAGTTCATCACAAAGCTCTTGTAGCTTGGTGGAAGCGACTGGAGGATTCTGTCAATGACCGCATCATCCGGGAGATTAACTCCCAGCTGAGTCAAGCGGTTATGTAACCCAGACATAGTGAGTATGTGCTCATTGACAGAACTATTTTCCTCCATCTTACAGCTGAAGAATTTGTCGGAGACTTCATATCTCTCGACCCGGGCATGAGCTTGGAAAACCATTTTCAGCTCTTCGAACATCTCATATGCTCCATGTCTCTCAAAACTCTTTTGGAGCCCCGGCTCTAAGCTGTAAAGCATGCCGCACTGAACGAGGGAGTAGTCATCGGAACGTGCCTGCCAAGCGTTCATAACGTCTTGTTCTGCAGGGAGGACAGGTGCGTCACCCAGCGGTGCTTTTAGGACATAATCTTTCTTGGCAGCTATAAGGACGATCCTTAGGTTCCGGACCCAGTCCGTATAGTTGCTGCCATCGTCTTTCAGCTTGGTTTTCTCTAGGAACGCGTTGAAGTTGAGGACTACGTTGGCCATTTGATCTAAAAGACATATTGTAAAATATTTAGACTAAGTTCATGATAATTAAGTTCATCTAATCAAATTATAATGAACTCCCACTCAGATTTGACATCCCTTTGGTCATCTAAGTGTTACACGATCCGAGTCGACTAGGCCGTGTCCGATCATCACGTGAGACGGACTAGTCATCGTCGGTGAACATTCTCATGTTGATCGTATCTTCCATACGACTCGTGTTCGACCTTTCGGTCTCCGTGTTCCGAGGCCATGTCTGTACATGCTAGGCTCGTCAAGTTAACACTAAGTGTTTTCGCTGTGTAAAACTGTCTTACACCCGTTGTATGTGAACGTAAGGATCTATCACACCCGATCATCACGTGGTGCTTCGAAACGACGAACTTTAGCAACGGTACACAGTTAGGGGAGAACACTTCTTGAAATTGTTGTAAGGGATCATCTTATTTACTACCGTCGTCCTAAGTAAACAAGATGCATAAAACATAATAAACATCACATGCAATTATATAAAGTAGTGACATGATATGGCCAATATCATATAGCTCCTTTGATCTTCATCTTCGGGGCTCCATGATCATCTTGTCACCGGCATGACACCATGATCTCCATCATCATGATCTCCATCATCGTGTCTTCATGAAGTTGTCACGCCAATGACTACTTCTACTTCTATGACTAACGCGTTTAGTAATAAAGTAAAGTAGTTTACATGTCGTTCTTCAATGACACGCAGGTCATACAAAAAATAAAGACAACTCCTACGGCTCCTGCCGGTTGTCATACTCATCGACATGCAAGTCGTGATTCCTATTACAATAGCATGAACATCTCATACATGACATATAGATCATTCATCATTCATCACAACTTTGGCCATATCATATCACAAAGCACTTGCTGCAAAAACAAGTTAGACGTTCTCTAATTGTTGTTGCAAGTTTTACGTGGCTGAAGTAGGGTTCTAGCAAGAACGTTTTCTTACCTACGTGAAAGCCACAACGTGATTTGTCAACTTCTATTTACCCTTCATAAGGACCCTTTTCATCGAATCCGCTTCAACTAAAGTAGGAGAGACAGACACCCGCCAGCCACCTTATGCAACTAGTGCATGTTAGTCGGTGGAACCGGTCTCACGTAAGCGTACGTGTAAGGTTGGTCCAGGCCGCTTCATCCCACAATACCGTTGAAGCAAGATAAGACTAGTAGCGGCAAGAAAGTTGACAAATCTACGCCCACAACAAATTGTGTTCTACTCGTGCAAGAAGAACTACGCATAGACGTAGCTCATGATGCCACTGTTGGGGAACGTTGCAGAAAACAAAAATTTTCCTACGGTTTCACCAAGATCCATCTATGAGTTCATCTAGCAACGAGTGATTAGATGCATCTACATACCTTGTAGATCGCGAGCGGAAGCGTTCAAAGAACAGGGATGATGTAGTCGAACACGACGTGATCCAAATCACCGGAGATCCTAGCACCGAACGGACGGCACCTCCGTGTTCAACACACGTACGGAACAGCCACGTCTCCTCCTTCTTGATCCAGCAAGGGGGGAGGAGAGGTTGAGGGAGATGGCACCAGCAGCAGCACGACGGCGTGGTGTTGATGGAGCTGCAGTACTCCGGCAGGGCTACGCCAAGCACTATGGAGGAGGAGGAGGTGTTGGAGAGGGAGAAGGAGGCAACCAAAGGCCAAGGTATGAAGTCCCTCCTTTCCCCCACTATATATAGGAGGGCCAAGGGGGGTGGCCAGCCCTAGGAGATCCAATCCCCTAGGGGGGCGGCGGCCAAGGGGGGTTTCCCTGCCCCCCAAGGCACCTAGGAGGTGCCTTCCCCTCCTAGGACTCTTCCCCCCTCAAACCCTAGGCGCATGGGCCTATGTGGGGCTGGTTCCCTTGGCCCATGTAGGCCAAGGCGCACCCCTACAGCCCATGTGGCCCCCCGGGACAGGTGGACCCACCCGGTGGACCCCCGGGACCCTTCCGGTGGTCCCGGTACAATACCGATAACCCCGAAACTTGTCCCGATGCCCGAAACAGGACTTCCCATATATAAATCTTTACCTCCGGACCATTCTGGAACTCCTCGTGACGTCCGGGATCTCATCCGGGACTCTGAACAACATTCGGGTTACTGCATATACATATCCCTACAACCCTAGCGTCACTGAACCTTAAGTGTGTAGACCCTACGGGTTCGGGAGACATGTAGACATGACCGAGATCGCTCTCCGGTCAATAACCAACAGCGGGATCTGGATACCCATGTTGGCTCCCACATGCTCCACGATGATCTCATCGGATGAACCACGATGTCGAGGATTTAATCAACCCCGTATGCAATTCCCTTTGTCAATCGATATGTTACTTGCCCGAGATCCGATCGTCGGTATCCCAATACCTCGTTCAATCTCGTTACCGGCAAGTCACTTTACTCGTACCATAATGCATGATCCCGTGACCAGACACTTGGTCACTTTGAGCTCATCATGATGATGCATTACCGAGTGGGCCCAGTGATATCTCTCCGTCATACGGAGTGACAAATCCCAGTCTCGATCCGTGTCAACCCAACAGACACTTTCGGAGATACCTGTAATGCACCTTTATAGTCACCCAGTTACGTTATGACGTTTGATACACCCAAAGCACTCCTACGGTATCCGGGAGTTACACAATCTCATGGTCAAAGGAAAAGATACTTGACATTAGAAAAGCTCTAGCAAACGAACTACACGATCTCACGCTGTGCTTAGGATTGGGTCTTGTCCATCACATCATTATCCTAATGATGTGATCCCGTTATCAATGACATCCAATGTCCATAGCCAGGAAACCATGACTATCTATTGATCAACGAGCTAGTCAACTAGAGGCTTACTAGGGACATGTTGGTGTCTGTTATTCACACATGTATTACGATTTCCGGATAATACAATTATAGCATGAATAAAGACAATTATCATGAACAAAGAAATATAATAATAATGCTTTTATTATTGCCTCTAGGGCATATTTCCAACAAAGGATCCATTCTTAGCAATGAATATCTTGCCTTCGGATCTTTGATAGAAGGTGTACCCAACATTTTCTTTTGGGTATCCTATGAAGATGCACTTATCCGATTTGGGTTTGAGCTTATCAGGTTGAAACTTTTTCACATAAGCATTGCAACCTCAAACTTTGAGTAACGACAACTTAGGTTTCTTGCCAAACCATAGTTCATACGGTGTTGTCTCAACGGATTTAGATGGTGCCCTATTTAATGTGAATGTAGATGTCTCTAATGCATAACCCCAAAATGATAGTGGTAAATCGGTAAGAGACATCATAGATCGCACCATATCTAATAAAGTACGGTTACGATGTTCGGACACACCATTACACTGTGGTGTTCCAGGTGGTGTGAGTAGTGAAACTATTTCACATTGTTTTAACTGAAGGCCAAACTCGTAACTCAAATATTTTACTTCAGTGATCATATCGTAGAAACTTTTATTTTTGTTACGATGATTCTCCACTTTACTCTGAAATACTTTGAACTTTTCAAATGTTTCAGACTTGTGTTTCATCAAGTAGATATACCCATATCTGCTCAAATCATCTATGAAGGTCAGAAAATAATGATATCCGCTGCGAGCCTCAACACTCATCGGACCGCATACATCAGTGTGTATTATTTCCAATAAGTCAATAGCTCGCTCCATTGTTCCGGAGAACGGAGTTTTAGTCATCTTGCCCATGAGGCATGGTTCACAAGCATCAAGTGATTCATAATTAAGTGATTCCAAAATCCCATCAGCATGGAGTTTCTTCATGCGCTTTACACCAATATGACCTAAACAGCAGTGCCACAAATAAGTTGCACTATCATTATTAACTTTGCATCTTTTGACTTCAATATTATGAATATGTGTATCACTACGATCAAGATCCAACAAACCATTTTCATTGGTGTATGACCATAGAAGGTTTTATTCATGTAAACAGAACAACAATTATTCTCTAGTTTATATGAATAACCGCATTGCAATAAACATGATCCAATCATATTCATGCTCAATGCAAACACTAAATAACATTTATTTTAGGTTCAACACTAATCCTGAAAGTATAGGGAGTGTGCGATGATGATCATATCAGTCTTGGAACCACTTCCAATACACATCGTCACTTCACCCTTAACTAGTCTCTGTTCATTCTGCAACTTCCATTTCGAGTTACTATTCTTAGCAACTGAACTAGTATCAAATACTGAGGGGTTGCTATAAACACTAGTAAAGTACACATCAATAACATGTATATCAAATATACCTATGTTCACTTTGCCATCCTCCTTATCCGCTAATTAGTTGGCGTAGTTCCGCTTCCAGTGACCAGTCCCTTTGCAGTAGAAGCACTCAGTTTCAGGCTTAGGTCCAGACTTGGGTTTTTTCACTTGAGCATCAACTTGCTTGCCGTTCTTCTTGAAGTTCCCCTTTCTTCCCTTTGTCCCTTTAGTTGAAACTAGTGGTTTTGTTTACCATCAACACTTGATGCTTTTCTTGATTTCTACCTTCGTCGATTTCAGCATCACAAAGAGCTTGGGAATCGTTTCCGTTATCCCTTGCATATTATAGTTCATCATGAAGTTCTACTAACTTGGTGATGGTGACTAGAGAATTTTGTCAATCACTATTTTATCTGGAAGATTAACTCCCACTTGATTCAAGCAATTGTAGTACCCAGAAAATCTGAGCACATGCTCACTGCTTGAGCTATTCTCCTCCATCTTTTAGCTATAGAACTTGTTGGAGACTTCATATCTCTCAACTCGGGTATTTACTTGAAATATTAACTTCAACTCCTGGAACATCTCATATGGTCCATGACGTTCAAAACGTCTTTGAAGTCCCGATTCTAAGCCGTTTAAGCATGGTGCACTAAACTATCAAGTAGTCATCATATTGAGCTAGCCAAACGTTCAGAACGTCTGCATTTGCTCCTGCAATAGGTCTGTCACCTAGCGGTGCATCAAGGACATAATTCTTTTGTGCAGCAATGAGGATAATCCTCAGATCACGGATCCAATCCGCATCATTGCTACTAACATTTTTCAACTTAGTTTTCTCTAGGAACATATAAAAATTAAACGGGGAGCAACATCACGAGCTATTGATCTACAACATAGATATGCTAATATTACTAGGACTAAGTTCATGATAAATTAAAGTTCAATTAATCATATTACTTAAGAACTCCCACTTAGATAGACATCCCTCTAATCATCTAAGTGATCACGTGATCCAAATCAACTAAACCATAACCGATCATCACGTGAAATGGAGTAGCTTTCAATGGTGAACATCATTATGTTGGTCATATCTACATAATGATTCACGCTCGACCTTTCGGTCTCAGTGTTCCGAGGCCATATCTACATATGCTAGGCTCGTCAAGTTTAACCTGAGTATTCTGCATGTGCAAAACTGGCTTACACCCGTTGTAGATGGACGTAGAGCTTATCACACCCGATCATCACGTGGTGTCTGGGCACGACGAACTTTGGCAACGGTGCATACTCAGGGAAAACACTTTTATCTTGAAATTTAGAGAGAGATCATCTTATAATGCTACCGCCGAACTAAGCAAAATAAGATGTATAAAAGATAAACATCACATGCAATCAAAATATGTGACATGATATGGCCATCATCATCTTGTGCCTTTGATCTCCATCTCCAAAGCATTGTCATAATTTCCATCGTCACCGACATGACACCATGATCTCCATCATCTTGATCTATATCAATGTGTCATCACATGGTCGTCTCGCCAACTATTGCTCTTGCAACTATTGCTATCGCATAGCGATAAAGTAAAGCAATTATTTGGCTCTTGCATCTTATGCAATAAAGAAACAACCATAAGGCTTCTGCTAGTTGCCGATAACTTCAACAAAACATGATCATCTTATACAAAAACTTATATCTCATCATGTCTTGACCATATCACATCACAACATGCCCTGCAAAAACAAGTTAGACATCCTCTACTTTGTTGTTGCAAGTTTTACGTGGTTGCTATGGGCTGAGCAAGAACTATTCTTACCTACGCATCAAAACCACAACGATAGTTTGTCAAGTTAGTGCCGTTTTAACCTTCTCAAGGACCGGGCGTAGCCACACTCGATTCAACTAAAGTTGGAGAAACTGACACTCGCTAGTCACCTGTGTGCATAGCACGGCGGTAAAACCATCTCGCGTAAGCATACGCGTAATGTCGGTCCGGGCCGCTTCATCCAACAATACTGCCGAACCAAAGTGTGACATGCTGGTAAGCAGTATGACTTATATCGCCCACAACTCACTTGTGTTCTACTCGTGCATATTACATCAACCAATAAAACCTGGCTCGGATGCCACTATTGGGGAACGTAGTAATTTCAAAATTTTCCTACGCACATGCAAGATCATGGTGATGCACAGCAACGAGAGGGGAGAGTGTGTACACATACCCTCGTAGACCGAAAGCGGAAGGGTTAGCACAACACGGTTGATGTAGTCGTACGTCTTCACGATCCGACCGATCAAGTACCGAACGCACGACACCTCTGAGTTCTGCACACGTTCAACTCAATGACGTCCCTCGAACTCCGATCCAGCCAAGTGTTATAGAGTACCCGGAGTGCGCCGCTTGCTACTTCGAATCTCTAGGTTTTGCGGATCATCAGCAAGGCAAGTAACACTTTGATGATACCTCCTACTACCCAGTTTTTATTGCATTAGATCAATCCTCACACATTGCATGATTAGGATCTAATTAAATTGTGGGTTTGGGAAGTAGATGAGGTAGTACCTATTACCTGTTACTATTAAACCTTTGGGAGTTACTTCTACGTTTGCTTATATCGCCATGCTATGCTAGTAGATGTGGATTGGGTGAGTGAAATCCATGACAGATGTGAGTTTGTTAAATTAATGGTTTATCTAAGGTGGCAACTTAAACACACATCTGGGTAGATTGAGGCACCTGGGTATTCTAGCGATTGCCTGTTTTCTTTTGGACCGCCACCCAGGCTCAAAGGGATCATTAGATTATTCATACTAGAAACTTTCGTGTGCAGCCACAAGCTACTATGGGCTCTAGCATAGTTGATTAAGTTGTGTGAACTCTTACAGTGGTAGACTAGCAGATGTAGGGGAAAGTAGGTGTAACGGTCTACCCGATCGTAAGGTGCTAGCGCTTCTGAAAGACTATGTCTCGGTCATCCGTTTCTCAAACACCATGTAGTGCGAGAATCCCAATGGAGGAGATCGGATCTTGTGGGGAAAAGTGCGCAAACCTCTGCAGAGTGTATAAACTAATCATGATTAGCCGTGTCCCCGGTTATGGACATCTTGAGTATCTAGTACTTGGATTATCATGTGAATCTCATCATGTTACTCTAATTAATTTTGTTGGGTTTTAATGTTGATGTTTAATTGGGATTGAGAGCGTGTCTACACTCTCAATGTTTAACAACTACCATGATAGTTAAATAAAATTTATTCCTTTGTAGTAGGGAAAAATTGGCTTTACGCAAAACTGTAACCATAGAGCTTTCCACCAGCCAAATATGCATATAGTATAGTCTTGTTCCTTCATTGCTCTCTATGTGTTAAATTGCCAACATATTCCATGTGCTGACCTGTTTCGGGCTGCAATGTTCATGTTGCAGACTTTTCAGACGACGAGTAAGGTGCCTTTTAGGTCATGGTTCTATACTCAGTGATGCCGTTGGAGTTGATGGACTCACTTATCTTCCAAGCCTTCCATTGTCATCGTTATTAGATGGCCTTAAGCCATATTTATTGTAATAAGTTCTTTTTTGAGACACTCGATGTAATAAGTGTGTGATTGCTACTCTGTTATAAATCCTTCAAGTATTGTGTGGTGTCAGCATTACTGATCCAGGGATGACACCTGAGCACAGAGATTGGAACGTTTGAGGTCTGGTCGCTACAATGTTGAAGAAATCGGACAAGGGAGGAATCAGGCCTGCCCAGAGGGCGTGAAGATGGATGGGGACCTCGGTGGCCGTCCTTCAACTTCGATGCAAGAAGCAGGCCAAGCCACCATCGCCCCACACTCATTGAAATCGGCAGCAAGCACCAGGCGCACCTTGCCCATTGCCTCTTGGTTGAGCACCACCGACCGCTCGATGGCGGGCTCGAAGACCGACATCGCGGGGGCCGAGGTACGGGACTCCTTCTTCCCCTTCTTCTTCCCGCTTGGTGCCGTGGCGGCGGTGGGAGTTGGTGTCAGATTGGACCGGGGGAAGAAATCAGCTGCCTTCCGGAAGATGGGGGAGCTACGGAGCGTGCTACCTGTAAAGGAGGCGGAGCTATGAAGACGACAGTGGTTGCCTAGCCAGGCGGAAATCGAGGCTGCATGGGGAAGTGGAGGCGCCTACGTCCCGTCGGTCGCCACACGTCAATCGAGGCCGCGGGCTATTGGAGCCCGCGGTGCTCTGCACTTGCCCGTGGCTTCGCCTCGAAGCCAAGTTCGAGCGCGCCTTGGGCCTGGGGGCTACTGTCGGCGTCCTGGGAATGGGGGTACCCAGACTTGCCTGCCTGCGGCCCAGGGCATGGCTCCACCAATGGCCTGGTACGGCCCATCTTCATCAACAACCACTCAAGACCCTCGCGAGGGGCCAAGCCTCGTGAGGAGGACGACGCCAAGACCTCCTGGGGGCAGCCTCCCTAGGCTGGCTCCCGAGGAGTGGAGATATCTATGCAAGGTGCACCTCACAAGGTCCGCGTGACGTGAGCCGTGATGACCAAGGCCAGGCGGGCGCCAGCAGGCGCAGGGTGCTAGTTTCCTCTTTGGTGCTAAAGGGGCAAGCACAGGCGAGGAGTCCTGAGGCATCAGACAAAGGTTTCCATATCGGTGCAACAATACTAAGACCAGCAGGACGGCAGGACGGAGGTCACCGCAGAGCCCACAACTACATCACCACCAGAGCCTTTGGCGGGCAAAGACCACCTTTTGTCAGGATAACTTGTACTAGTTGTCCCTTTCCGAAATTGGCCATTGTGGGATCCCTTCCCACCTAAACATTTGAGAAGAGGACCGGGGCCTTTATAAATAGGACTAGCCACCACCTTAGCAAGGGATAGATCATTTAGACCATCCTCACAAACACAAGCTCACCGAGCTCAAGAACACCTCTCATCAGGAGGTTGTTCATCCCTTGTACTAGTTCATCCTCAACCTACGAGGCAATCCACCACACCACACTGGAGTAGGGTATTACACCACAATGGTGGCCCGAACCAGTATAAACTCTCGTGTCTCTTGTTCGTTGGGTTCGGCGAGCTAGGCCTGGAGATCGTTGCGAGAGTGAGTGAGGAAGAGAGAGATCTTCGTGCGAACCCCCGTGTTCGAACCTCAAGGGTTTGTCGGAACCCACGATCCGACAAACACATATGTTTAGCAAGCTCTTCGCCAGCCATCAGCCATCGCCCATACACACCAGTCTACAAGAGAATGCTACCACGAGTCATTTGAAACACCACAGGTACTACATGATGCTGTCGGTGCCAAGCGGTGGTGGTGAAGAACGTTCTTGGTGGGAAGATCACTTTTTGATAACCTCCATGCGAAGATGCGGATGTTTCGCGATGCTTTCATATTCCAAAGCTTTTTCCATTGTTGTCCAGTTTGTCGTGATGAGGAGGAAGAAGGTCGCCCAACCAGCCAATCTTCCCTACATTTCTTTATGTCTTCAAGCATCTTATATATCGATCAAATCGATGAAACACTATTACGTCGAAAATGCCATGCCCGAAAGTCTTGTTTAGTTGAACTCAACGATGATATAGATCGAATAACTTATGCATCAACATGATAAAATGAATCCTCTACTAGATGTTTGGTCCATGAATCACTCATAGTGTCAATTAGCTCATTCATCATAATTGGTAGGTTTGTTGACTTGGCTATCACCCGCCTAAGCGCGTGATCTCTCGGTAGCTAGTTGTTTTCCCATATATATGCGTACCTTCCTCATTCCCAATCCTTCTAATTAAGCCTTGTGTGAGGTTATCACGTTGTTCTACACTAGATCTCCAAATTTGTGAATGGAAAGATCCCAATCCCACATCCAGGAAATCATAGTTTGGGTAATATTCTACCTTCAAAATTGAAAATTGAGTGTTGTCAGGTTCTGCAGCAAATGTCATGCTTGTCAGGCTAACAAGGCAAGGTTGAACAATTCCATATCTCCCAAACCTAGCTAGCTCCCCATATATTTTGGCGTTGTCATGTCTTCCCATGACACCCATGCAATCTTTCTCTTGCCATTTTTACCGCCCCACCAAATACATTCAAGAAGAGAATTAATGTGATGGCATAAACCTCTTGGTAATTTAAAACATGTCGTAGAGTAAATAGGCACTGTCTGAACAATAGATTGTATTAATACCCCTTTCTCTACTTGTGCCAGAGTATGTTTCACCCAACCTTGGACTCTTTTCCAAATCCTACCCATAAAAAATTTCAAGGCACCATTTTTCGCTCTTCCAATATCTGATGGCATACCCAAATACTTATCATTTAGAGATTCATTTGTCACATTCAGTGCCTCTTTGATATTATTCTTCACAATATCATTACATCCTCAACCAAAAAACATAGAAGATTTTCTAAATTAATGTGTCGTCCAGATGCACGACAATATAGTTAGAAAGTTGCACCAAGCTCCTCTCTCCCTCCCTATTTGCTTTTAAGAAGAACAAGATGTCATTTGCGAAAAGAAGATGATTGACTGGGGTTCATAGGTGCCACAATTTGAGACCTCAAAGATTTTGAAGAATTCTCACGCTCCTGTTTTTTAACAAGCACGACAGACCTTTAATTGCAATTATAAAAAAAATGTTACCCGCAAAAAATAAATAAAGAGATACGATCGCCTTGTCATACGTCTCGATGAAATTTCTCGAGCTTTTTCCCCACAGAAAAGAACCAAGGCTGAAATAGTAGTTGTCACTACTATAATGGACTGTACTCAGTACCCAACTCAACGGGCATGCAGTTATCTGTTACGTGTGAGTAAACATGGAAAGAAATCTCTAAGCCAAACCAAAACCACATGCCGCCCTACAAGCCCAACCAAAGCATCCAGACTGGCCCAAGCCCAAGCCTAGCCCGTGTCTCCAGTTCCCTTCGTCACCCGCGCGTCAACCTCCGGCATCCTCGATTCCCCATTTGCCCTCGCCGCGCCTCGCCGATCCCCACAGCCCAGCGCTCCCACCGCCATGCCGGCAGCCGCCGCGCCCGCGCCACCGGCACCGAGCCTGGACGCGCGTACGGGTGGCCGCGTCCTGCGCCGAGCGGCGGCGCACCTCCTCCACCCGGCCTCGCTCCCTCCGCTCCTCCTCGCAGCGCTCCTCCTCCTCCTCTTCCGGTCAGCCCTCTTTGCTGGCACGCTTCGCCTCTCCTCCTTCGCGGACCGCGATCCCGCCCTCCGCTCCCTCCTTCTCCGCCTCTCGCCTCCCGCCCAGCCCTCCCCACCGGCTCCGCAGCACCACCTCCCCCGCCGCCGGTCCCCCTTCACTTCCACCTCGTCCTCCCTCTCCGACGACGACTTCCTCGTCGGACCCTTCGACCCGGTCTCGTCCGCCCCCTCCAGCCGACGCAACGCCTCCTACCACAACATCTTCTTCACCTCCTTCTCCACCCCCAAACCCTACCCCGTACCCCTCTCCCAGCTGCTCCCCTCATCCGCTTCCCCCTTCCTCCTTGCCATCCACAACGAGACCTCCTCGCCGAAGCCTGCCTCGCCCCGGGGCGGTGAGCTCAGGCTGCTCGACCTGACCAGGCACGACGCTGCGGCGATCATCAACCTCCTCGCTCTGCTCTCGTCTGCTCATGTGCTCGCGATCCTTGGGTACATCACTGTGCACTCCATAGCTCTCGGCACGGTGTTCGCTTCTGTAGCGGGGCGCCACCTGCCTGAACGGCGGCGAGGGTTCTTCCTTTCCGGTGCGGCAATGGGCGCTAGGAGGCTCACTGGGTTTGCATTCCTGCGGTGGGCGACTCGGGATGCGGTTGTGCAGATGCTCTGCCTCTGGTTCTTTGCTGACGTGCACGACCAGGCGCAGCTGTTCAGGCTCTTTGTGGTTGCCAAGCTCATGCCGTTTTCAGCATCTGCAAACCCATGGCTTGCTGCAGCCATTTCTGGCCCAGAGCTTGATGGCTTCTTCATCGCGTGGGCTCTTCTTGATGCTGTTGTATCGGTGTTGTTCACGGTGGTGCCATGGGTGGTTGCAATGGATCGTGATCCGCGTCCACCTGGCCGCAATGCTGTGAAGGAAGGCTGCTATCTTGTGTCATTGATGGCAACCGATGCCACCTTGATCAAGTGCTGGGAGACAGTGGTGTGTGGCAGCATGGGGCGGCTCATTATGGTTACATTTGGTGGCAAAGTTCTTGGCGGGTTCCTCCACTCATTCGCAGAGGTGTACTTCATGGTGGTGTGGCTGATGTTCTACTTTGCAGCAAGGTGTAAGGAATCACGATTGGGTGGCCGTCAGTTTGGACTGGAGGATGTGGCAGCTGCTCTCAATTGATTCATTCAATGGCGAGTTGACATGGCCACATCACAGTCTGACATGGAGGCAAATCTACCTGTCGATGCATGAACAGAGGTATATTTCATACCTCTTAGTGCTCATTCATGCCGTAAGACTGGTCTTGGTGGAGTAGATTTGTGTAGTTCTCTTGATCTTCTGATTTGTGCTTGGATGATATATGATCCACACGAGGGAGAGAGAACTTGACAATGCATGTATGTACAGTTTTTGCCCTCTGTGTGCAATCCATGTATAGTCACACCATTTGGCATACAAGAAGGGTTGTTTGGTTCCCTTTCCAGTTTCCATGGGAGGTAAGATGCCTTGTGATAGGTTTTGTAGCTTCAGGATGACGATTGGACTTTATACAGGTCCTATGGTCGGCTAGCAGAATTTACTGAGGGAGGCTGAAACCTGTGATGTTTTAGGTTTGCGTAGTGGTTATTCTCTGTTGATATCCATCATTTTGAACCTTTTCCATTAGAAGGCTACTTTATTTTTTAGACTTTAGACTCCCTATCAGTACCCCAGCTTGTTCTATGAGAGAACTGTTGGCTCATTATTGAAATTCTTATGTCTTGCTTCTTTTGGATGGCAATGTGTATCTCCAGTTGATGTGGTAGGCATTTATCATGCTTGATTCAAACACATCTCCAGCACTTTGGCGCATTCCCATAAGCAAACATCACATTAGGCTCTATTTATTGGAAAAGACCCAATGTCTACCAGCATCCGCAAGTCAACTGCTCTATATCTCTATGCAGTCGAATATTACGCTAGAAATGTTAAGGATGCTAGTGGATCACTGAAATATGTTGGGTTCTTACAGTTCATTGATTGGTCATAAGAATGAGGTAGTCTCTCTGTTGGCAAGAAACCATTTCGTGACTAATTTTCATTTAATCAAGATATGTTCAGAAGATAAAGTTGACTTAAACAGAAAAACTAATTGTAGATCAAACCATTATGTATCAGGCTGCTATGCTGTTAGGGTTTGTTCTTTCATGACAAATGAACGTCACGATTTGCTTGTCTTGAAGTTCTTTTCTGGGTGTGGCTGTCTGGAGCAATATGATTATACTGTGAAAGTGCAAAGACCCTCCGTCTAAGAATATAAGGCTTGTTAACTTGTTCTGAATTATATGGAATGGACGATTTAAATAATCCATTCTCATCTAATTTACCTATCTTAATATACATCTTAAATATTCCGTTCTTTGATCCTTGTGCCTAGCCAAAGAATGCCTTATAGAGGGAGTACTAGGTACTACAAGCCAAATCCCATTTTTGCTTCTGCTTGTTTTTTGTTGCAAACCTGTTTAAGTTGACATTTCATTTGGATCGTAACGTGTACTCCCTCCATCCAAATATACAAGCCATCCTCGAATTTTGATGCTAATTTTGACAAGAGTTATATCTTATATGTCATAAAAGCTATACTATCATAAACCTCTTTCAAATGTATTCATAGTCCATATCAAGGCATGCATTTGTCAACAGCTGATCTTGGTATGCATGTTTATTTTTTGCGCATCGATCTTGGTATGCATGTTAGAACTAGCAAGCTAGGTATTGAGAAACGAAGGGAATGTTGTATACTCAAGAGTCAATATTTGTTCTTTGCAATGTCAGTATTTTCATGCTATTGGAGTAACTGAGCATCTCACAAGGATATACTGCAAGATTCTAGTGGTATGTTGCCGCCATGTCTGATACGGGTTCAATGTTTACATGAATCTTCTGCATGATTATGCCAGCCTTATGTTATTTCTTTTTTTTTCGTGAAAGAGAGATTTAAATTAGCTCATGATAGAAGTACAGTCATGGTCGATGCACTCCGCAATTTCCTGAGGGAAATTACCAAGCCACACTGCCAGGAAATCTACCTAGCTGAGCTAAGCCATGGCTGTCTGAATTTGCGTCACGGCATATTTTTACTATTTGTACATCTCTTTCCTTGATAAGGTCATGTACTCCGTAATCCTTGATGCGTACTGCGGCGTGTTTGGTGTCCTTGTGTTTACTAGCCAATGTTTATAGCATGTCATGTGCAGAATCATACATTGTTGGCGCTTATGTTGCTGTATGTGGTCAAAATTCTCGTGAGCATGTTTTCAGTATGTCAGGTCGCAACAGACTTTTGAGTTTTACGGGGAAAAGGTGCTGCTTTTAGTTTGCTGCCGATGTGTCGTCCTTGATTTCTTGATGGCTATCTCGTTATCACTTAAGCAGTGGAACTTTGATCTATTCATCTGTTGATGTCCTTTATGGATGGGCTGAAAAACGCCCACAAAGCCAACCGAAATGTTCGGATGTCCGGCATCCCCCAAACCCGACTTATATGTGGGGCAACCTATATGTGGGGCGGATATGGGGATGTCTGGACGACCCCGGATGTGTCCCTCATGTCAGATTCAACAGGCCGGACCCTTCCCAAATCATCCCCAACCTAGCCCGACGTGTGCTCTTTATCTCCTCTATTATGCCTTGTCTTTGTCGTGCCGTCCATTCCCTAGCTTGATCGCCACCCTAGGTCCGTCGTCGTCCCAACCCATTATGTCGCCATCGTTGGCCCCAAAACTCCTCCTAGCCGTCCTTGCTGCCATCACACGGTCATCGTCGCCCCAGTACGTTCCACTGCTCTGGGCGTCGCCCCGATCCTACTCCTCTAGGCATTCACCCGCCTCTATTTGTTCGACAAAATGACGTGTGCTCTTTATCTCCTCTATTATGCCTTGTCTGTGTCGTGCCGTCCCTTCCCTAGCTTGATCGCCACCCTAGGTCCATCGTCGTCCCAACCCACTATGTCGCCGTCGTTGGCCCCAAAACTCCTCCTAGCCGTCCTTGCTGCCATCACACGGTCATCGTCGCCCCAGTACGTCCGACTGCTTCGGGCGTCGCCCCGATCCTACTCCTCTGGGCATTCACCCGCCTCTATTTGTTCGACAAAATGCATGGATTGTTTTTTATTTCTTTGCTAGTTTTTAGGCAAACGATGGATTCATCGGATGATGACTTTGAGAACATGGAGCTTGACAAATTTATATACAAAGAGTTCGTTATATACAAATTTATATTCAGAGGACAAAGATGCTATAATGATGATGATGAGCATCCAAGAAGAAATGGAGAAGCAAGTGGAGCATGTTATGAGTTTCAAGAGTTCGATAAAAGGGCATGACAGTTGTTCTTTGGGATAGGATCGTTTCTTTGGGATAGGATTGCTGTCGCACGACTTCTCTAGAAGGACTACTTCAAACCGAGCCCCACATACCATGAGAGTTTTTTCGATGTCGCTTCCAGATGAGCAAACATTTGTTCTTGCGCGTACCAAATGATGTGGAGGAATACGATCCTTACTTTAAGCTGAGGAAGGATTGTTGCGGACGACTGCCCTTCTCTCCTGTGCAAAAATGCATGGTTGCTCTTAAGATGCTTGCATATGGTAAAGCCAGATATGTCGTTGATGAGATTGTCCAGATGGGGGAGAGCACATGCCTTGACACCACGGTGAAATTTGCCTGCACTGTGGTGAAGGTGTTTGGACTGAAGTACTTGAGACAAACAACTCTCGAGCACACACAGAAATTTATTGGCAATTGGACATCCAGAGGTGTCCTAGGTATGCTTGGTTCAGTTGATTGCATGCCTTGGCAATGGAAGAGTTGCCCGAAAGGTTTGCACGGGCAGTACCGGTCGCACCAAAAAAGTCACCGTCATACTTGAGGCAGTGCCATCAAAGGACTTGTGGATTCAGCATGCTTTTTTGCCATGCCTGGTTCTCACGATGACATCAATGTGCTCTAGCAATCTCTGTTGTTCAAGAGAGACTTTGTGACGGGGATGCTCTGGAATGCAACTACAACCTCAATGGGCAAAACTATAACATGGGGTGCTACCTTTTTGTTGGTATCTATCTTCAATGGGCGGCATTTGTGAAACAAACAATGTCCCTTTGCACAAATGCAAGAAGGTCCTAGGAAGAATATGGAGAGGGCATCATGACTGCTAGAAGCTCGTTGGGGTATTGTTCATGGAGCTACAATGGTGTGGGAACCGAAGACATTATGGCAATTGCGACATATTGTGTAATCTTCCACAACATAATTGTGGAGCACGAGGGCGAAGGAGCATCCCACACACATGATTTTGAGAAGTCCGGAGTACGTTAACTTTCTAGAGATGCATCGACAACTTCCAATGCATGTGCAACTACTTAGTAATGATCTTATGGAGAATTTGTGGATCCACATTGCAAATCATTGAATTTTATGTTTGAATTATGCAATTGAATAAATGTTTATGTTCAAACTAATCCCTCCGTCCCAAAATATAAGATTATTTTTAACACTAACATAGTGTAAAAAATGATATTATATTTTGGGACGGAAGGAGTGTGTATTTTTCTCTAAGAATAAATTTTATTTTTGTGCGGTATTCATTTTCACATGTATTTGTATCATCAGACGATGGGCATGCATGTGGTTGCATGGATTTGGGGTTTCGAAAAAGAGGGTGTGGTTGCATGAGTGGACATTTGAGGGGCCACCGGACGCTGTCCACGGTCATATATGGGGTCAAATTATTACATTGTGGTTGTAGACACTATTACTTATTCTCGTTAACAAAGTATGTTGTGGTTTGTTCTCAAATTAGATTTGGTCTGGTGGGAACGCATTAAACAAGTTTTCAAGGTCTCATAAGTATCAGACGCTTTTTTCTTTTACTATGAACAAGACGAATATTTTAGAATTACTATAGTAGATTGAGTCAACGGATGCAAAATGGAGTGTAAGTTGGTGAAAATCAGTTTGAAACAAGTGAATTGAGCTTGTAAAATACGGTTGATGAAATAATCAGATCCTACATTTTTGTGAATTGCCTTTTTTCAAACAAAGACAGAAGGTTTGTCTCATAGATTAATTAAGAAAAAAAAGAGTTGTCTGGTTAATTACGAGAAATCCGATGAAAACTGTCACGATCCGCTGAGGGGCACACGCAATAAATCCTACACACAACACTATGAGGAAATCTTTGTCGGGGTAGCACATTGGTGTCATCATCATCACTTCTCTCCGACCAGAGTCATCACCATCCCTTCTCTCTAAGCAAAGGGACTTTCACCTGCAAAAAAGGGACTTCGACCTAGGTCACTCCATAGAGACCTTGTGAAGCCACATGAAAATCCATGCCAATCACCGACCCAACCGTAATAAGGACAATACAACTCCGATTCTGGCTGAGAGCTATGAAGGAGAGATATGCAAAGTTGGAGCCGTGGGAGATCAATGAACAGACCACCTGCCGCTCTCATTCACTAGAGGCAATAATAAAGTTGTTATTTTATATTATATTTCCTTATTTATGATAAATGTTTATTATACATGCTAGATTGTATTGATCGAAAAATTAAATACATGTGTGAATACATAAACAAATACCATGTCCCTAGTAAGCCTCTACTAGACTAGCTCATTGATCAAAGATGGTTAAGGTTTCCTAACCATAGACATGTGTTGTCATTTGATAACGGGATCACATCATTAGGAGAATGATGTGATGGACAAGACACATCCGTTAGCTTAGCATAATGATCGTTCAGTTTATTGCTATTGCTTTCTTCATGTTAAATACATATTCCTTTGACTATGAGATTATGCAACTTCCGGATACCGGAGGAATACCTTGTGTGCTATCAAACGTCACAACGTAATTGGGTGATCATAAAGATGCTGTGCAGGTATCTCCGAAGGTGTTTGTTGAGTTGGCATAGATCGAGATTAGGATTTGTCACTCCATGTATCGGAGAGGTATCTCTGGGCCCCTCGGTAATACACATCATAAGCTTGCAAGAAAATGACTAAGGAGTTAGTCACAAGGTGATGTATTAATGAATGAGTAAAGAGACTTGCCGCTAACGAGATTGAACTAGGTATAAAGATACCGACGATCGAATCTCAGGTAAGTAACATACCGATGGACAAAGGGAATTACATATGTTGCCATAATGGTTCGACGATAAAGATCTTCGTAGAATATATAGGAGCCAATATGGGCATCCAGATTCCACTATTGGATATTGACGGGAGGGGTGTCTCAGTCATGTCTACATAATTCTCGAACCCGTAGGGTCCGCACGCTTAACATCCGTTGACGATATAGTTTTATACGAGTTTTATGTTTTGGCGACCGAATATTGTTCGGAGTCCCGGATGAGATCACGGACATGAAGAGGAGTCTCGAAATGGTCGAGAGGTAAAGATTGATATATAGGACGATGGTATTTGGACACCGGAAGTGTTTCGGGACATACCGGGAAGGAATCGGGTCATCGGAAGGGGTTCCGGCACCCCCGGCAAGTTATGGGCCTTATGGGACAAAGGAGGGGATAGACCAACCCACAAAGGGGATGGTGCGCCCCCTCCCTTGTTTGGCCAGCCCTAGGGAAGGAAAAGGAGGAAGGCTAGCCCCTCCCGCCTTTCCCTCTCATGTGAGAAAGGAAAGAGGGGGCACTACCCTCGCCCGCCTTTCCCCGCACTCCAAATAAGGAAAGGGGGGCGCGGCTTGGGAGGGGCCCCAAGTAGGATTCCTCTTACTTGGGAGCCTTCTTTGGCTGCTCCTCCCTCCCTCCCACCTATATATATGTGGGAGGGGGCGCCTAGCACACAACAGACAATTGCCTAGCCGTGTGCGTCGCCCCCCTCCACCGTTTACACCCCGGTCATATTTTCGTAGTGCTTAGGCGAAGCCCTACGAAGATCACTTCACCATCACCGTCACCACGATGTCGTGCTGCCGGAAATCATCTACTACCTCGCCGTCTTGCTGGATCAAGAAGGCGGAGGACGTCACTGAGTTGAACATGTGCAGAACGCGGAGGTGCCGTGTGTTCGGTACTTGATTGGTTGGAGCGAAGAAGTTTGACTACATCAGCCGCATTGTTAAATGCTTCCAGTTACGGTTTACGAGGGTACATCGACATACTCCCCCTCATAGCTATGCATCTCCATGGATAGATCATTGCGTGTGTGTAGAATTTTTTTGTTTTCCATGCAACGTTTCCCTACAGTGGCATCAGAGCTAGGTCTATGCGTAGATGATATGCATGAGTAGAACACAAAGAGTTGTGGGCGGTGATAGTCATATTTCTTACCACCAACATATTATTTTGATTCGGCGATATTATGGGATGAAGTGGACCGAACTAACCTTACATGTTCACGCACATGAGACCGGTTCCACCGACTGACATGCAACTAGTTTTGCATAAAGGTGGCTGGCGGGTGTCTGTTTCTCCTACTTTAGTTGAATCGAATTCGACTGCGGCCGTCCTTGAAGAATGTTAAAACAACAAACTTGATGAATCACCATTGTGGTTTTATGCGCAGGTAAGAACGGTTCTTTCTAGAAGCCCATAGCAGCCACGTAAAACTTGCAACAACAAAGTAGAGGACGTCTAACTTGTTTTTGCAGGGCTGATGTGATATGATCAAGATATGATGTGATATATGTTGATATATGATATGATCATGTTTTGTAATATCGATAACCAGCAGGAGCCTTAGGGTTGTCTCTTTATTGTATGAAATGCAAGCGCCATGTAATTGCTTTACTTTATCACTATGTGTTAGCGATAGTTGTATAAGCAATAGTTGGCGTGACGACCTCGATGCAACGACGCTCCGATGGAGATCAAGGTGTTGAGCCGGGGACGATGGAGATCATGACGATGCTTTGGAGATGGGGATCAAAAGCACAAGATGATGATGGCTATATCATGTCACATATTTTGATTGCATGTGATGTTTATCCTTTATGCATCTTATTTTGCTTAGAACGGCGGTAGCATTATAAGATGATCCCTTCACTTAATTTCAAGATAAAAGTGTTCTCCCTGAGTATGCACCGTTGCTACTGTTTGTCGTTTCGAGACACCACGTGATGATCGGGTGTGATAGACTCTACGTTCACATACAACGGGTGTAAGACAGTTTTAGACGTGCAAAATACTTGGGTTAAACTTGACGAGCCTAGCATGTACATACATGGTCTCGGAACACTGGAGGCCAAAAGGTTGGACATGAGTCATATAGTACATATGATCAATATAGAGATGTTCACCATTGATGACTACCCCATCTCACGTGATGACCGGACATGTGTTAATTGATTTGGATCATGTATTACTTAAATAACTTGAGGGATGTTAATTTAAGTGGGAGTTCATTAGTAATTTGATTAACTAAACTTAAATTTATCATGAACTTAGTCTTTATAATTTTTTCATATATATGTTGTAGATCAATAGCTCGCAATATAGCTCCCCTATTTTTGATATGTTGCTAGAGAAAAATAAGTTGAAAGATGATAGTAGCTGTTGGGTTTCGTAGTAATTTCAAAAATTTTCCTACGCACACGCAAGATCATGGTGATGTATAGCAACGAGAGGAGAGAGTGTTGTCTATGTACCCACGCAGACCGACTGCGGAAGCGTTGACGCAACGTAGAGGAAGTAGTCGTACGTCTTCCCGATCCAACCGATCAAGCAACGAAACTACGGCACCTCCGAGTTCGAGCACACGTTCAGCTCGATGACGATCCCCGGACTCCGATCCAGCAAAGTGTCGGGGAAGAGTTCCGTCAGCACGACGGCGTGGTGACGATCTTGATGAACTACAGCAGCAGGGCTTCGCCTAAACTCCGCTACAGTATTATCGAGGAATATGGTGGCTGGGGGCGCTGCACACGGCTAAGGAATAGATCACGTGGATCAACTTGTTGTACCTTTGGTGCTAGCCCTGCCCCTCTATTTATATGTTGAGCCCCGGGGTCGAAACTTGGAGCAAAAGCCTCCTCAAAGTCGGTTTTGCCCGAAAGGCAAGAGTCCCACTCGGACTCCAGGACCAAACGCCACAATCCTTGGCGTCTGGCCCAGACGCCATGGGCCTCGGCGTCTGGCCCAGGGCCAGACGCCAGGGTCTCCGGCGTTTGGCCCCCTGGCCTCCGCAAAACTCCTTTTGCACCGACCTAAAGCCTCATGGGCTTGACCCCTTGGCCTAACCATATCATCCAATATATGAATCTTTACGTCTCGACCATTTCGAGACTCCTCGTCATGTCCCCGATCTCATCCGGGACTCCGAACTCCTTCGGTACATCAAAACATGTAAACTCATAATATAACTGTCATCGTAACCTTAAGCGTGCGGACCCTACGGGTTCGAGAACAATGTAGACATGACCGAGACACGTCTCCGATCAATAACCAATAGCGGGACCTGGATGCCCATATTGGCTCCTACATATTCTACGAAGATCTTTATCGGTCAGACCGCATAACAACATACGTTGTTCCCTTTGTCATCGGTATGTTACTTGCCCGAGATTCGATCGTCGGTATCCAATACCTAGTTCAATCTCGTTACCGGCAAGTCTCTTTACTCGTTCCGTAATACATCATCTCACAACTAACATATTAGTTGTAATGCTTGCAAGGCTTTATGTGATGTGTATTACCGAGAGGGCCCAGAGATACCTCTCCGACAATCGGAGTGACAAATCCTAATCTCGAAATACGCCAACCCAACATCTACCTTTAGAGACACCTGTAATGCTCCTTTATAATCACCCAGTTACGTTGTGACGTTTGGTAGCACCCAAAGTGTTCCTCCGGCAAACGGGAGTTGCATAATCTCATAGTCATAGGAACATGTATAAGTCATGAAGAAAGCAATAGCAACATACTAAACGATCAGGTGCTAGGCTAATGGAATGGGTCATGTCAATCAGATCATTCAACTAATGATGTGACCTCGTTAATCAAATAACAACTCATTGTTCATGGTCAGGAAACATAACCATCTTTGATTAACGAGCTAGTCAAGTAGAGGCATACTAGTGACACTCTGTTTGTCTATGTATTCACACATGTATTATGTTTCCGGTTAATACAATTCTAGCATGAATAATAAACATTTATCATGATATAAGGAAATAAATAATAACTTTATTATTGCCTCTAGGGCATATTTCCTTCAGTCTCCCACTTGCACTAGAGTCAATAATCTAGTTCACATCGCCATGTGATTTAACAGCAATAGTTCACATCACCATGTGATTAACACCCATAGTTCACATCGCTATGTGACCAACACCCAAAGGGTTTACTAGATTCAGTAATCTAGTTCACATCGCTATGTGATTAACACCCAAGGAGTACTAAGGTGTGATCATGTTTTGCTTGTGAGAGAATCTTAGTCAACGGGTCTGTTACATTCAGAGCCGTATGTATTTTGCAAATATTCTATGTCTACAATGCTCTGTACGGAGCTACTCTAGCTAATCGCTCCCACTTTCAATATGTATCCAGATTGAGTCTTAGAGTCATCTGGATTAGTGTAAAAGTTTGCACTGATGTAACTTTTACAACAAACTCTTTTATCACCTCCATAATCGAGAAACATCTCCTTAGTCCTTACTAAGGATATTCTTGACCAATGTCCAGTGATCTACTCCTAGATCACTATTGTACTCCCTTGCCAAATACAGAGCAAGGTATACAATAGGTCTGGTACAAAGCATAGCATACTTTATAGAACCTATGACTGAGGCATAGGGAATGACTTTTCATTCTCTTTCTATTTTCTGCTGTGGTCGTGATTTGAGTCTTACTCAATTTCATACCTTTGCAACACAGGCAAGAACTCTTTCTTTAACTGTTCCATTTTGAACTATTTCAAAATCTTGCCAAGGTATGTACTCATTGAAAATCTTATCAAGCGTCTTGATCTATCTCAATAGATCTTGATGCTCAATATATAAGTAGCTTTTTACTGAGGTCTTTTCTTTTTAAAGAACTCCTTTAAAACACTCCTTTATGCTTTGCAGAAAAAATTCTACATCATTTCTGATCAACAATATGTCACTCACATATACTAATCAGAAAGGCTGTAGTGCTCCCACTCACTTTATTGTAAATACAGGCTTCATCGTAAGTCCATATAAAACTATATTCTTTGATCAACTTATCAAAGCGTATATTCCAACTCCGAGATGCTTGCACCAGTCCATAGATGGATCGCTGGAGCTTGCACATTTTGTTAGCACCTTTAGGATTGACAAAACCTTATGGTTGCATCATATACAACTCTTCTTTAATAAATCCATTAAGGAATGCAGTTTTGACATCCATTTGCCAGATTTCATAAAATGTGGCAATTGCTAACATGATTCAGATAGACTTAAGCATCGATACGAGTGAGAAAACCTCATCGTATTCAACACCTTGAACTTGTTGAAAAACTTTTGCAACAAGTCGAGCTTGGTAGATAGTAACACTACTATCAGTGTCCATCTTCCTCTTGAAGATCCATTTATTTAACATGGCTTTGCTGATCATCGAGCAAGTCAATCAAAGTCCATACTTTGTTGTCATACATGGATCATATCTCAGATTTTATGGCCTCAAGCCATCTCGCGGAATCTGGGCTCATCATCACTTCCTCATAGTTCGTAGGTTCATCATGGTCTAGTAACATGACTTCCAGAACATGATTACTACACCACTCTGGTGCAGATCTTACTCTGGAAGACCTACGAGGTTCTGTAGTAACCTGATCTGAAGTTTTATGATCAATATCATTAGCTTCCTCACTAATTGGTGTATTTGTCACAGGAACTGATTTCTGTGATGAACTACTTTCCAATAAGGGAGCAGGTACAGTTACCTCATCAAGTTCTACTTTCCTCCCACTCACTTCTTTCGAGAGAAACTCCTTCTCCAGAAAGGATCCATTTTTAGCAACGAATATCTTGCCTCCGGATCTGTGATAGAAGGTGTACCCAACAATTTCCTTTGGGTATTCTATGAAGACGCACTTCTCCGATTTGGGTTCGAGCTTATCAGGATGAAACTTTTCCACATAAGCATCGCAGCCCCAAACTTTAAGAAACGACAACTTGGGTTTCTTGCTAAACCACAGTTCATATAGTGTCGTCTCAACGGATTTAGATGGTGCCTTTTTAACGTGAATGCAGCTGTCTCTAATGCATAACCCCAAAACGACAATGGTAAATCAATAAGAGACATCATAGATCGCACCATATCCAATAAAGCGCGGTTATGACGTTCGGACACACCATAACATTGTGGTGTTCCAGGTGGCGTGAGCTATGAAACTATTCCACATTGTTTTAATTGAAGACCAAACTCGTAACTCAAATATTCGTCTCCGTGATCAGATCGCAGAAACTTTATTTTTCTTGTTACGATGATTTTTCCACTTCACTCTGAAATTCTTTGAACCTTTCAATTATTTCAGACTTATGTTTCATCAAGTAGATATCCCCATATCTGCTCAAATCATCTTGTGAAGGTCAGAAAATAATGATACCTGCTGTAAGCCTTTCATCGGACCACATACATCGGTATGTATGATTTCCAACAAATCTGTTGCTTGCTTCATTGTTCCGGAGAACGGCGTTTTAGTCATCTTGCCCATAAGGCATGGTTCGCAAGCATCAAGTGATTCGTAATCAAGTGATTCCAAAATCCCATCAGCATGGAGTTTCTTCATGCGCTTTACACCAATATGACCTAAACGGCAGTGCCATAAATAAGTTGCACTATCATTATTAACTTTACATCTTTTGGTTTCAATATTATGAATATGTGTATCACTAAGATCGAGATCCAATGAACTATTTTCATTGGGTGTGTAACCATATAAAGTTTTATTCATGTAAACAGAACAACAATTTATTCTTTTACTTAAATGAATAACCGTATTACAATAAACATGATCAAATCATATTCATGCTCAACGCAAACACCAAATAACACTTATTTAGTTTCAACACTAATCCCGAAATTATAGGGAGTGTGCGATGATGATCATATCAATCTTGGAACCACTTCCAACACACATCGTCACTTCACCCTTAACTAGTCTCTGTTTATTCTGCAACTCCCGTTTCGAGTTACTAATCTTAGCAACTGAACTAGTATCAAATACTTAGGGTTTGCTATAAACACTAGTAAAGTACACATCAATAACATGTATATCAAATATACTCATGTTCACTTTGCCATCCTTCTTATCCGCCAATCACTTGGGGTGATTCCGTTTCCGGTGACCAGTCCCTTTGCAGTAGAAGCACTTAGTCTCAGGCTTAGGACCAGACTTGGGCTTCTTCACTTGAGCAGCAACTTGCTTGCCGTTCTTCTTGAAGTTCCCCTTCTTCCCTTTGCCCTTTTCTTGAAACTAGTGGTCTTATCAACCATCAACACTTGATGTTTTTCTTGATTTCTACCTTCATTGATTTCATCATCACGAAGAGCTTGGGAGTTGTTTCCGTTATCCCTTGCATATTATAGTTCATCACGAAGTTCTACTAACTTGGTGATGGTGACTAGAGAATTCTGTCAATCACTATCTTATCTGGAAGATTAACTCCCACTTGATTCAAGCGATTGTAGTACCCAGACAATCTGAGCACATGCTCACTAGTTGAGCGATTCTCCTCCATCTTTTAGCCATAGAACTTGTTGGAGACTTTATATCTCACAACCCGGGT
Organism: Triticum dicoccoides; assembly: GCF_002162155.2. NCBI lineage: Eukaryota > Viridiplantae > Streptophyta > Magnoliopsida > Poales > Poaceae > Triticum > Triticum dicoccoides. The sequence continues at coordinate 286,263,782 of NC_041380.1, read as the reverse complement.
ATTTGCTTGAAATATTAACTTCAACTCCTGGAACATCTCATATGGTCCATGACGTTCAAAACGTCTTTGAAGTCCCGATTCTAAGCCGTTAAGCATGGTGCACTTAAACTATCAAGTAGTCATCATATTGAGCTAGCTAAATGTTCATAACGTTTGCATCTGCTCCTGCAATAGGTCTGTCACCTAGCGGTGCATCAAGGACATAATTCTTCTGTGCAGCAATGAGGATAATCCTCAGATCACGGATCCAATCCGCATCATTGCTACTAACATCTTTCAACACAATTTTCTCTAGGAACATATCAAAATAAACACAGGGAAGCAACAACGCGAGCTATTGATCTATAATTTGAAAAATACTACCAGGACTAAGTTCATGATAAATTTAAGTTCAATTAATCATATTACTTAAGAACTCCCACTTAGACAGACATCCCTCTAATCCTCTAAGTGATCACGTGATCCAAATCAACTAAACCATGTCCGATCATCACGTGAGATGGAGTAGTTTCAATGGTGAACATCACTATGTTGATCATATCTACTATATGATTCACGCTCGACCTTTCGGTCTCCGTGTTCCGAGGCCATATCTGCATATGCTAGGCTCGTCAAGTTTAACCTGAGTATTCTGCGTGCGCAACTATTTTGCACCCGTTGTATTTGAACGTAGAGCCTATCACACCCGATCATCACGTGGTGTCTCAGCACGAAGAACTTTTGCAACGGTGCATACTCAGGGAGAACACTTCTTGATAATTTAGTGAGAGATCATCTTATAATGCTACCGTCTATCAAAGCAAGATAAGATGCATAAAAAGATAAACATCACATGCAATCAATATAAGTGATATGATATGGCCATCATCATCTTGTGCTTGTGATCTCCATCTCCGAAGCACCGTCATGATCACCATCGTCACCGGCGCGACACCTTGATCTCCATCGTAGCATCGTTGTCGTCTCGCCAATCTTATGCTTTCACGACTATCACTACCGTTTAGTAATAAAGTAAAGCATTACATCACGATTGCATTGCATACAATAAAGCGACAACCATATGGCTCCTGCCAGTTGCCGATAACTCGGTTACAAAACATGATCATCTCATACAATAAAATTCAGCATCATGCCTTGACCATATCACATCACAACATGCCCTGCAAAAACAAGTTAGACGTCCTCTACTTTGTTGTTGCATGTTTTACGTGGCTGCTACGGGCTTAAGTAAGAACCAATCTCACCTACGCATCAAAACCACAACGATAGTTTGTCAAATAGACTCCGTTTTAACCTTCGCAAGGACCGGGCGTAGCCATACTTGGTTCAACTAAAGTTGGAGAGGCAGTCGCCCGCAAGCCATCTCTGTGCAAAGCACGTCGAGGGAACCGGTCTCGCGTAAGCGTACGCGTAAGGTTGGTCCGGGTCGTCTCGTCCAACAATACCGCCGAACCAAAGTATGACATGCTGGTAGGCAGTATGACTTGTATCGTCCACAACTCACTTGTGTTCTACTCGTGCATATAACATCAACATAAATAACCTGGCTCGGATGCCACTGTTGGGTTTCGTAGTAATTTCAAAAAATTTCCTACGCACACGCAAGATCATGGTGATGTATAGCAACAAGAGGAGAGAGTGTTGTCTACGTACCCACGCAGACCGACTACGGAAGCGTTGACGCAACGTAGAGGAAGTAGTCGTACGTCTTCCCGATCCAACCGATCAAGCACCGAAACTACGGCACCTCCGAGTTCGAGCACACGTTCAGCTCGATGACGATCCCCGGACTCCGATCCAGCAAAGTGTCGGGGAAGAGTTCCGTCAGCACGACGGCGTGGTGACGATCTTGATGAACTACAGCAGCAGGGCTTCGCCTAAACTCCGCTACAGTATTATCGAGGAATATGGTGGCTGGGGGCGCCGCACACGGCTAAGGAATAGATCACGTGGATCAACTTGTTGTACCTTTGGTGCTAGCCCTGCCCCTCTATTTATATGTTGAGCCCCGGGGTCGAAACTTGGAGCAAAAGCCTCCTCAAAGTCGGTTTTGCCCAGAAGGCAAGAGTCCCACTCGGACTCCAGGACCAAACGCCACAATCCTTGGCGTCTGGCCCAGACGCCATGGGCCTCGGCGTCTGGCCCAGGGCCAGACGCCAGGGTCTCCGGCGTTTGGCCCCCTGGCCTCCGCAAAACTCCTTTTGCACCGACCTAAAGCCTCATGGGCTTGACCCCTTGGCCTAACCATATCATCCAATATATGAATCTTTACGTCTCGACCATTTCGAGACTCCTCGTCATGTCCCCGATCTCATCCGGGACTCCGAACTCCTTCGGTACATCAAAACATGTAAACTCATAATATAACTGTCATCGTAACCTTAAGCGTGCGGACCCTACGGGTTCGAGAACAATGTAGACATGACCGAGACACGTCTCCGGTCAATAACCAATAGCGGGACCTGGATGCCCATATTGGCTCCTACATATTCTACGAAGATCTTTATCGGTCAGACCGCATAACAACATACGTTGTTCCCTTTGTCATCGGTATGTTACTTGCCCGAGATTCGATCGTCGGTATCCAATACCTAGTTCAATCTCGTTACCGGCAAGTCTCTTTACTCGTTCCGTAATACATCATCTCACAACTAACATATTAGTTGTAATGCTTGCAAGGCTTATGTGATGTGTATTACCGATAGGGCCCAGAGATACCTCTCCGACAATCGGAGTGACAAATCCTAATCTCGAAATACGCCAACCCAACATCGACCATTGGAGACACCTGTAATGCTCCTTTATAATCACCCAGTTACGTTGTGATGTTTGGTAGCACCCAAAGTGTTCCTCCGGCAAACGGGAGTTGCATAATCTCATAGTCATAGGAACATGTATAAGTCATGAAGAAAGCAATAGCAACATACTAAACGATCAGGTGCTAAGCTAATGGAATGGGTCATGTCAATCAGATCATTCAACTAATGATGTGACCTCGTTACTCAAATAACAACTCTTTTGTCTATGGTTAGGAAACATAACCATCTTTGATTAACGAGCTAGTCAAGTAGAGGCATACTAGTGACACTCTGTTTGTCTATGTATTCACACATGTATTATGTTTCCGGTTAATACAATTCTAGCATGAATAATAAACATTTATCATGATATAAGGAAATAAATAATAACTTTATTATTGCCTCTAGGGCATATTTCCTTCAGTAGCAATGATGCGGACTCGGTCCGTGATATGAGGATTATCCTCATTGTTGCACAGAAGAATTATATCCTTGATGCACCACTAGGTGACAGACCTATTGCAGGAGCAGATGCAGACATTATGAACGTTTGGCAAGCTCGATATGATGACTACTTAATAGTTTAGTGTGCAATGCTTTATGGCTTAGAACCGGGACTTCAAAAACGTTTTGAACGCCACATAGCATATGAGATGTTCCAAGAGCTGAAATTGGTATTTCAGACTCATGCCCGTGTCGAGAGGTATGAGACCTCCGACAAGTACTTTGCCTACAAAATGGAGGAGAATAGCTCAACCAGTGAGCATGTGCTCAGAATGTCTGGGTACTACAATCGCTTGAATCAAGTGGGAGTTAATCTTCTAGATAAGATAGTGATCGACAAAGTTCTCTAGTCACTATCACCAAGCTACTAGAACTTCGTGATGAACTATAATACACAAGGGATGACGAAAATGATTCCCGAGCTCATCGTGGTGCTGAAATCGGCGATGGTAGAAATCAAGAAAGAGCATCAAGTGTTGATGGTTAACAAGACTACTAGTTTCAAGAAAAAGGGCAAGGAAAAGAGAGGGAACTTCAAGAATAATGGAAAGAAAGTTGCCACTCCCATGAAGAAGCCCAAAGCTGGACCCAAGCCTGAAACTAAGTGCCTCTACTTCAAAGGAAATGGTCACTGGAAACGGACTGCCCAAATACTTGGCGGATAAGAAGGATCGCAAAGTGAACAAAGGTATATTTGATATACATGTTATTGATGTGTATTGTATTTGATACCGGTTCAGTTGCTAAGATTAGTAACTCGAAATAGGAGTTGCAGAATAAACATAGACTAGTTAAGGGCGATTTGTCGATGTGTGTTGGAAGTGATTCCAAGGTTGATACGATCACCATCACACACTTCCTCTACCTTCGGGATTAGTGTTGAACCTAAATAAATGTTAGTTGGTGTTTGCGTTGAGCATGAATGTGATTTGATCATGTTTATTGCAATACGGTTATTCATTTAAGTCAAAGAATAATTGTTGTTCTATTTACATGAATAAAACCTTCTATGGTCATACACCCAATGTGAATGGTTTATTGAATCTCGATCGTAGTGATACACATATTCATAATATTGATGCCAAAAGATGCAAAGTTAATAATGATAGTGCAACATACTTGTGGCACTTCCATTTAGGTCATATTGGTGTAAAGCGCATGAAGAAACTCCATGCAGATGGGATTTTGGAATCACTTGATTATGTATCATTTGATACTTGCGAACCATGCCTCATGGGTAAGATGATTAAAACTCCGTTCTCCAGAACAATGGAGCGAGCTAATGACTTATTGAAAATAATACATATCGATGTATGCGGTCCGATGAGTGTTGAAGCACGCGGTGGGTATTGCTATTTTTTAACCTTCACAGATGATTTGAGTAGGTATGGGTATATCTACTTGATGAAACACAAGTTTGAAACATTTGAAAAGTTCAAAGAATTTCAGAGTGAAGTGGAGAATCATCGTAACAAGAAAAGAAAGTTTCTACGATCTGATCGTGGAGGCAAATATTTGAGTTACGAGTTTTGCCTTCATTTAAAATAATGTGGAATTGTTTCACAACTCACGCCACCTAGAACACCACAACGTAATGGTGTGTCCGAACGTCGTAACCGTACTTTATTAGATATGGTGCGATCTATGATGTCTCTTACTGATTTACCACTATCATTTTGGGGTTATGCATTAGAGACAACCGCATTCATGTTAAATAGGGCACCGTCTAAATCCATTGAGATGACACCATATGAACTATGCTTTTGCAAGAAACCTAATTAAGCCGTTGTTTCTTAAAGTTGGGGGATGCGATGCTTATGTCAAAAGGCTTTAGCTTGATAAGCTCGAACCTAAATTGGAGAAGTGCGTCTTCATAGGATACCATAAATAAACTATTTGATATACCTTCTACCACAGATCCGAAGGAAAGATCTTTGTTGCTAAAAATGGGTCCTTTCTAGAGAAGGAGTTTTCTCTCGAAAGAAGTGAGTAGGAGGAAAATAGAACTTGATGAGGTAATTGTACCTTCTCTCGAATTGGAGAGTAGCACATCAGAGAAATCCGTTCCGATGATGCCTACACCAACTAAAGAGGAAACTAATGATGACGATCATGAAACTTTGGATCAAGTTACTACTAGACTTCCTAGGTCGAACAGAGCACGTTCCGCACCAGAGTGGTACAGTAATACTGTCATGGAAGTCATGTTATTAGACCATGGCGAACCTATGAACTATGAAGAAGCTATGATGAGCCCAGATTCCGGTAAATGGCTTGAGGCCATGAAATCTAAGATAGGATCCATGTATGAGAATAAAGTGTGGACTTTGGTGGATTTGCCCAATGATCGGCAAGCCATTGAGAATAAATGGATTTTCAAGATGAAGACAGACGCTGATGGTAATATCACTATCTACAAAGCTCGACTTGTCAGAAAAGAGTTTTCGACAAGTTCAAGGGGTTGACTACAATGAGACTTTCTCACCCGTAGCGATGCTTAAGTCCGCCCGAATCATGTTAGCAATTGCCGCATTTTATAATTATGAAATCTGGCAAATGGATGTCAAAAACTGCATTCCTTAATGGATATTAAAGAAGAGTTGTATATGATGCAACCAAAAGTTTTTGTCGATCCTAAAGGTGATAACAAAGTGTGCAAGCTCTAGCGATCCATCTATGGACTGGTGCAAGCATCTTGGAGTTGGAATATATGCTTTGATGAGGTGATCAAAGCATATGGTTTTATACAGACTTATGGTGAAGCCTGTATTTACAAGAAAGTGAGTGGGAGCTCTGTAGCATTTCTAATATTATATGTGGATGGCATATTATTGATTGGAAATGATATATAATTTCTGAATAGCATAAAAAGGATACTTGAATAAGAATTTTTCAATGAAAGACCTCGGTGAAGCTACTTATATATTGAGCATCAAGATCTATAAGGATAGATCGAGACACTTAATAGGACTTTCACAAAGCACATACCTTGACAAGATTTTGAAGAAGTTCAAAATGGATCAGTCAAAGAAAGGGTTCTTGCCTGTGTTGCAAGGTGTGAAGTTGAGTAAGACTCAAAACCCGACCACGGTAGAAGATAGAGAGAGAATGAAAGTCATTCCCTATGCCTCAGCCATAGGTTCTATAAAGTATGCCATGTTGTGTACCAGACCTATTGTATACCTTGCCATGAGTTTGGCAAGGGGATACAATAGTGATCTAGGAGTAGATCACTGGACATAGGTCAAAATTATCCTTAGGTACCTAAAGAGGACTAAGGAAATGTTTCTATGTTATGGAGGTGACAAAGAGTTCGTCGTAAAGGGTTACGTCGATGCAAGCTTTGACACTAATCCGGATGACCCTGAGTCTCAATCTTGATACATATTGAAAGTGGTAAAAATTAGCTATAGTAGCTCCTTGCAGAGCATTGTAGACATAGAAATTTGCAAACTACACACGGATCTAAATGTGGCAGACCCGTTGACTAAACTTCTCTCACAAGCAAAACATTGTCGGTGTCCTGGGAATGGGGGTACCCAGACTTGCCTGCCTGCGGCCCAGGGCGTGGCTCAGTCAGCGGACTGGTACGTCCCATCTTCATCAGCAACCATTCAAGACCCTGGCGAGGCGGACGACGCCAAGACCTCCTCAAGGGTAGTCTCCCTAGGCTGGCTCCCAAGGGGCGGAGATGTCTATACAAGGGGCACCTCGCGAGGAGCGCGTGACGTGAGCCATGACAACCAAGGCCAGGCGGGCGCCAGCGGGCGCAGAGTACTTGTTGCCTCTCTGGTGCTAAAGGGGCAAGCGAAGGCGAGGAGTCCCGAGGCATCAGGAAAAGGTTTCCATATTGGTGCAATGAGACCAAGGCCAGAAGGGCGGCAGGACGGAGGTCACCGCGGAGCCCACAACGGCGTCACCACCAGAGCCTTTGGCGGGCGAAGATCACCTTTTGTCAGGATAACTTGTACTAGTTGTCCCCCTTCAAACTGGCCGTTGTGGGATCCCTTCCCGCCTAATATTTGGGAAGAGGACCCGGGCCTATATAAATAGGACTAGTCACCACCATAGGGGCAACTCATCTTGGACATGATCCATTCCGCCAAGACCATCCACACACATACAAGCTCATCGAGCTCAAGAACACCTCTCCTCAGGAGGCTGTTCATCCCTTGTACTTGTTCATCCTTGGCCTATAAGGCAATCCACCACACCACACTAGAGTAGGGTATTACACCATGACGGTGGCCGGAACCAGTATAAACCCTTGTCTCCCTTGTTCTTCGGGTTCGATGAGCTAGGCTTAGAGACCGTTGTGAGAGTGGGCTCGCAGGGGAGAGAGATCATCATGCGCACCCCAGTGTTCGAACCTCAAGGGTTTGCCAGAACCCGTAATCCGACATTTGGCGCGCAGGTAGGGGTGCGCTGAAGCCGTTTCTTCCGTCGATCCTCGTTCCACTGCTCCATCGCATCCATGTCTGACGCTCGCCGAGCCCGTGCTAAGCGCCGCGCCATCCTCGCCACCCACATCGCTCAGACGGTGCCCATTGGCAGACCTCCCCACCGTTCTCCATCACCCGTTGCTAACGCCGCCACTGGCCTGGCAGTGAACGAGCAGCGGGCCTCATCGCTACACCCCTCTGTGCGGCGGGACGGATGCACCGCCACCCCGTCACTGACTCCGGCCGGCTCATCGTTCCACACTCGTCGCGCACCCACAGACGCACAGGCTGCGCTACTCATGGCGCGCGAGCTCCCGCGCTACCATCCAGTCGACGACCTCTACGACGACTGGCTCGACCGCATCGCCGAGCTTGTCAGCGCTGCTGGGGGCTCTCCTGCATCGTCCCTTTCGCTACCTCGACCACCTCCAGCAGCGGGCGACGTCGCCCACGGAGCGCCTCCACCACCTCCACACCAAAACAACGCCCTCGCACCAAGACGCGCAATCCTGCAGCGCGACCCGCTGCGCCGGGCACCCGCGCACGAAGAAGGAAGCTGCCAAGAAGTCCCGGGGCCACAAGGAAATGCTCCTGCGCTCTCGGCACCGCTGCCTCAAGACCACGCGCCGCCTGCGCCGACGGCGCGTGGATATCAAAACCAGGCTTCGCCTCCCCGATGGGCTCCAGTGACCATAGCAGGTTGCCGTGCCTTCACTCCCGAGCCGCGCAGCATCCTCTCGCCCGGCAAGTTCAAGCCGGACCTACCTCCGCGCTACTACGGCACCCCCGACCCCGCAGAGTTCCTGCAGCTCTATGAGCTAAGCATCAAGGCGGCCAACGACAACGAGAAGGTCATGTCGAGTTAGTTCCCTTTGGCCCTCAAAGATGGCGTGCGCTCGTGGTTCCTGAACCTGCCCGCGGGATTGATCTCCTCTTGGGGTGAGATGCGCGAGCGTTTCGTCACCAACTTTTAGGGCACTCGCGACCGCCCGCCGACCGCGGGTGACTTACCGCGCATCAAGCAGCAGCCAGGGGAAACCCTGCAGAAGTACATCCAGCGCTTCAATAACGTTCGCCTCAAGATCCCCAAGGTGACGAACGGAGCCATCATCTTCGTGTTTTCCGATGGCGTCCGCGACGTCAAGATGAAGGAAGAGCTCGCCATCCACGAGGAGCTATGCACGGCCCTGGAGATGTTTAACATGGCGACCAAGTGCGCAAGAGCGGAGGAAGGGCACCTTTCCCTCCTCGAGCTCCTAGCTGCCGACTAGGAGGACAAGAAGGCCAAGGTCAAGGACGTGAAACGCAAGGGGGCCGCCGTGCTTGCAGTAGAGCTGGAGACGAAACGTGGCCGCGACCATCCCGAGTCATCCAAGGCCAACCGCCCATTCTGCACCTTCCATAACGTTCACAGCCACAACACCAGTGACTGTCAGGAGCTGAGGGCCATCCGTGATGGGCGCTTCGGTCGACGCCCCGAGCGCAACGACCGGGGCTACGACCGAGGAGGAGGATGAAGTGGGGGACGCTAGGACGACCGCAGCCCCCGCCAGGAGTGGCATGATCGGCCTCGTGAGGACCGCTGGCAGGACCCACCTCGCGAGGGCGCCTGGAGAGACTAGCCCCGTGAGGACTAAGCTCAGGGCCACGCCTGGCTCCCTCCGCTGCCGCCACCGCCAAGGAGGAACGATGGCCATCATCAGGACGAGGGGGCTTTGGGCTTCCAAGAGCCTCGCGCCATCGCCTGCATCTTGGGTGGCGCCGAAGCCCCAGCCTCTCAGCGTATCTTCAAGAAGTTTGCTCGTGAGGTGAATGCGGCCCTTCCCAGGCTCGAGGCCACGCGCCCGCTCAGGTGGTCCAAGTGCGCCATCACCTTCAGCTCATCAGACCAGCTCAAGTGCGCGGCAACAGCCGGCGCCCTCCCGATGCTCTTCTCGCCCGTCATCAGCAACATCCAAGTCACCAAGACCCTCATCGACGGTGGCACATGGCTCAATGTCCTGTCCGTCAAGACATTTGACAACCTTCAAGTGCCATATGATCAGCTGCAGCCTACCAAGCCCTTCTCAGTAGTGTCCGATGGCTCCACCACCCCGATAGGACAGGTCCGCCTCCCTGTCACCTTCGGCCAGCGTGACAACTACTGCACCGAGCTCATCAACTTCGACGTCGCCCACATCCGCCTGCCGTACAACGCCATCCTTGGATATCCAGCCTTGGCCAAGTTTATGGCAGTGACCCACCACAGCTACAACGTCCTCAAGATGCCAGGGAGCGGCGGCATCATCACGGTCCCATGTGAAGAAAGAGATGCGGTGTGCTCCCTCGAGCGCGCCTACCAGGCAGCGACATTCGAAAACCCTGACAACGAAGGCATCGTGTATCCTCCCGAGGCCATCCCCAAGAAGAAGATGCAGCTGCTCCACCCAGGGCCTTAGGAGAGCGGAGTTTCGAGGGGTACGACCTCAGGATCTGCGCCCGCGGTCGGGGCGCGTCCCTCCCTCACATAGGAAGGCATGCCCGGCGCCCTCCTTAGGCTGGGATCGGGGGCTCTCTTCTGGAGGGCCTCAAACCTAGCCAATGTCACGAGGGAGGCGCTCGGGCACCACGCGGAGGCGTGCTTCGCTGCATGTTTCCCTCAAGAGGGCACGAGTCGAGGAGCGCCTAGTGCTCAGGAGTTCATCACCCAGGCGATCTAGGAGCTTCAGGAGGCAAGGACCGTACGCGACGACCGCCGCCCACCACCTGGCGCAGCTCCCCATCCTGGCGAGGATGGCGGGCTACGCGTCTGCATCGACATTCCAGGGCTCAACAGGGCCACATCTCAGGGACGTTTCTGGCCTTCGCGCGTTGGACGGTGTGAGGGTCCGCCTCACAACTATGTTCGCATGCCATTCGGCTTGCCGAGCGTGGTTGTCACCTTCCAGTGCCATCCGTGGAGCATCCTGGCGGCTCAGGAGACCAGGCATCATGTTGTCCTGGAAGAAATCGCGATGGTTCTTCAGGAGCCACCTGGGCCTGCGGAGCCTCCCGAGGCTCAGGACCCTGGCGGCTCGTGAGGAACAATCCTTCGGCGCGCATCTTCAGCTACTCCAACACCTCTCCAGCTACGGTATCAGGCGACTCTTTCCAGTTCATTCAGTTGGGGGTGCCCCTCGGGTAGCATCATCCCCAAGTCGCACGGGCCTGTCCCTGCAACGTGTATGCTTTTGCATCTCTAGCTTACTTTGACGGGGGCGCCCCTCGGGCTGCATCTTCCCCAGGTTGCTCGGGTCCGTCCTAGTGGCATGTGTCGTTCTTGCATCTATCTGAGCTAACCTGCCTCTTTGCTTGAGTTGTCCTATAATTGTCACCTGCTTATCCAGTACTTCGATACCCCACCCGCGACCGCCCTCGTTACCACGGGAGCCGCGCGCCGGTTGTCTTTCTTTAGTATTCCTCGCATGAGTAGGCTAGGCATGGCGTCTGTGCCCGGGTCCGTCCCTGCAGCATCGATAAACCCAACGACTAAGCTCTGTCTGGCGGGCCGGCCCTGTTCATGTCACCTCCTGGGGTTGTTGGTGTTTGGCCTTCTCATGCAATTGCCTCAGGAAATTCGTCCGACGCAAGTTGCCTAGCCATCTTGCAGGACCGCTAAAGCTACCAAGAACCAAGACCAGGCGCAACCTGCCTTGAGGTAGGGCCTCGTGAGTCACGCACTGGCTCACGGGTGCCCAGACACACCTCGTCTAGTGATACGTCTCCAACGTATCTATATTTTTTGATTTCTCCATGCTATATTATCTACTGTTTTGGACATTATTGGGCTTTATTATCCACTTCTATATTATTTTTGGGACTAACCTATTAACCGGAGGCCCAGCCCAGAATTGCTGTTTTTTGCCTGTTTTAGGGTTTCGAAGAAATGGAATATCAAACGGAGTCCAAACGGAATGAAACTTTCGGGAACATGATTTTCTCATCGAATACAACTTAGGAGACTTAGACCCTACGTCAAGGCACGTAACAGGAGGCCATGAGGTAGGGGGGCACGCTCTACCCTACCAGGCACGCCCCCACCCTCGTGGGCCCCTTGTTGCTCCACCGACGTTCTTCTTCCTCCTATATATATCCACGTACCCCCAAACGATCATATACGGAGCCAAAAACCTAATTCCACCGCCACAACTTTCTATATCCACGAGATCCCATCTTGCGGCCTGTTCCGGAGTTCCGCCGGAGGGGGCATTGATCATGGAGGGCTTCTACATCAACACCATAGCCTCTCCGATGAAGTGTGAGTAGTTTACTTCAGACCTACGGGTCCATAGTTAGTAGCTAGATGGCTTCTTCTCTCTTTTTGGATCTAAATACAATGTTCTCCCCCTCTCTTGTGGAGATCTATTCGATGTAATCTTCTTTTTGCGGTGTGTTTGTTGAGACCGATGAATTATGGGTTTATGATCAAGTCTATCTATGAATAACATTTGAATCTTCTCTGAATTCTTTTATGTATGATTGGTTATCTTTGCAAGTCTCTTCGAATTATCAGTTTGGTTTGTCCTACTAGATTGATCTTTCTTGCAATGAGAGAAGTGCTTAGCTTTGGGTTCAATCTTGCGGTGTCCTTTCCCGGTGACAGTAAGGGCAGCAAGGCACGTATTGTATTGTAGCCATCGAGGATAACAAGATGGGGTTTTCTTCATATTGCATGAGTCTATCCCTCTACATCATGTCATCTTGCTTAAGGCGTTACTCTGTTTTTAACTTAATACTCTAGATGCATGCTGGATAGCGGTCGATGAGTGGAGTACTAGTAGTAGATGGGCATCTCCATAGCCCATTGATACGCCTAGTTGATGTGAGACTATCTTCTCCTTTTTGTCTTCTCCCAACCACCATTCTATCCCACCTATAGTGCTATATCCATGGCTCACGCTCATGTATTGCGTGAAAATTGACAAAGTTTTGAGAATGTCAAAAGTATGAAACAATTGCTTGGCTTGTCATCGGGGTTGTGCATGATTTAAATATTTTGTGTGGTGAAGATAGAGCATAGCCAGACTATATGATTTTGTAGGGATAACTTTCTTTAGCCATGTTATTTTGAGAAGACATAATTGCTTTGTTAGTATGCTTGAGGTATTATTATTTTTATGTCAATATGAACTTTTGTCTTGAATCTTTCGGATCTGAATATTCATATCACAATTAAGAAGAATTACATTAAAATTATGCCAAGTAGCACTCCACATCAAAAATTCTGTTTTTATCATTTACCTACTCGAGGACGAGCAGGAATTAAGCTTGGGGATGCTTGATACGTCTCCAACGTATCTATAATTTTTGATTGCTCCATGCTATATTATCTACTGTTTTGGACATTATTGGGCTTTATTATCCACTTCTATATTATTTTTGGGACTAACCTATTAACCAGAGGCCCAACCCAGAATTGCTGTTTTTTGCCTGTTTTAGGGTTTCGAAGAAAAAGAATATCAAACGGAGTCCAAACGGAATGAAACCTTCGGGAACGTGATTTTCTCATCGAATACAACTCAGGAGACTTGGACCCTACATCAAGGCACGTAACAGGAGGCCACGAGGTAGGGGGCGTGCCCTACCCTACTAGGTGCGCCCCCACCCTCGTGGGCCACCTGTTGCTCCACCGACGTACTTCTTCCTCCTATATATATCCACGTACCCCCAAATGATCATATATGGAGCCAAAAACCTAATTCCACCGCCGCAACTTTATGTATCCACGAGATCCCATCTTGGGGCCTGTTCCGGAGCTCCGCCGTAGGGGGCATCGATCACGGAGGGCTTCTACATCAATACCATAGCCTCTCCGATGAAGTGTGAGTAGTTTACTTCGGACCTACGGGTCCATAGTTAGTAGCTAGATGGCTTCTTCTCTCTTTTTGGATCTCAATACAATGTTCTCCCCCTCTCTTGTGGAGATCTATTCGATGTAATCTTCTTTTTGCGGTGTGTTTGTTGAGACCGATGAATTATGGGTTTATGATCAAGTCTATCTATGAATAATATTTGAATCTTCTCTGAATTCTTTTATGTATGATTGGTTATCTTTGCAAGTCTCTTCGAATTATCAGTTTGGTTTGGCCTACTAGATTGATCTTTCTTGCAATGGGAGAAGTGCTTAGCTTTGGGTTCAATCTTGCGGTGTCCTTTCCCGGTGACAGTAAGGGAAGCAAGGCACGTATTGTATTGTTCCCATCGAGGATAACAAGATGGGGTTTTCTTCATATTGCATGAGTCTATCCCTGTACATCATGTCATCTTGCTTAAGGCGTTACTCTGTTTTTAATTTAATACTCTAGATGCATGCTGGATAGTGGTCGATGAGTGGAGTAATAGTAGTACATGCAGGCAGGAGTCGGTCTACTTGTCTCGGACGTGATGCCTATATACATGACCATACCTAGATATTCTCATAACTATGCTCAATTCTGTCAATTGCTCAACAGTAATTTGTTCACCCACCGTAGAATACTTATGCTCTCGAGAGAAGCCACTAGTGAAACCTATGGCTCCCGGGTCTATCTTTATCATATCAATCTCCTACAACTTAGGTATGTACTTTGCTATTTACTTTGCCTTTATTTTACTTTGCATCTTTATCATAAAAATACCAAAAATATTATCTTATCATATCTATCAAATCTCACTCTCGTAAGTGGCTCTATAGGGATTGACAACCCCTATTTGCGTTGTTTGCGAGGATTTATTTGTTTTGTGCAGGTGCGAGGGACTCGCGCGTAGCCTCCTACTGGATTGATACCTTGGTTCTCAAAAACTGAGGGAAATACTTACGCTACTTTGCTGCATCATCCCTTCCTCTTCGGGGAAAACCAACGCAGTGCTAAAAGAGGTAGCATCTAGCCATGCCGTGCAAGCCATGTGTCAGGGCGGGGCTGTACATGCCCCGGGGGCTCCACTCAGAGGGAGCCCTCACCTACGCACCAGTGGGAGCACCATGCTCCGCGCTGGTAGTCGACACGGTCGAGGAGCGGCTATGCCCGTGCAAGTGCGAAAGCACTACGCTCCGCACTGGTGATAAACAACTGAGGGCGGCCCATGGCCGTACCAACCTCAGGGAGCCACCCGGCTCAGTGTCCAGCCTCACCGCAATGCTTCTCCCTCGGGAGAGTCGCGCGAGGGGGCTGGGCACAAGGGCTACGCTCAGGCCTCGCCTAGCGTATGCCGCCCTACCAGGTCCCTCGGACCTGGTCGTCGCGCACCCCTCCCGAGCGAGGACCTCGGCGAGGACAGGTATGAAGGTCTGTTTGAGCGTCAAGGCGGACTCCTGGGCATCTCGACTCAGGAGCCTAACTGGCCACGTAGCCTCTCACCCCTTGGTTCCGTCCTGGTGATTCGGACGGCCGAACGGCGTCTGAGGTATGCGTGGGGTCGGGCCCTGCCGACGTAGAACCCTAAGGCCTATTTTTGCATTTCCTTCCCGCAGGCCGTTTGCACGTTAAGGGGGACTCCTGAGCATCGCGACTCAGGAGCCTAACTGGCCATGTAGCCCCTCACCCCTTGGTCCTGTCCTGGTGATCCGGACGGCCCAACGACGGCTGAGGTATGCGCGGGGTCGGGCCCTACCAACATACAACATCAAGCAAACAGGAAGGAAATCGCGGAACCTAAATAAATTATTACACAACATATTGTCCTCCAAACACCAAGCAGAGTTTTAACGCCTCCACGAGGCACGTCACATGTCACAGGGAAGTTTGCAGGAAAATAAAATGAGAAGGAGCGTTGTCCTTCACCAGCAAGCCTTGTCTTCAGCCTTGGACGCCGTCGTCAGGGAGTGCCTTCCCGTCGGTAGCATCACCGTCGGCCGCATCGTTGGCCTCGGTCGTGGGATTGGCGGCACTGTCGGTTGGAGGTGCAGGCTCGACGGCGAGAAACTTCTTTAGTAGGGCCTCCACCCGGCCCTCCACAACTGTAGCAGCTGCACAGCGCTCCTCCTCCACGGGCTCGAGCAGCTCGCCGAGGTCAATGCCAGGGTTGCGAAAATGTAGATGGCTGAAGACGCGTGTCAGAGCTGAAGAAGAAAGCGCGCGGGCCTCCCCCTCCACCATGGGGCCGATCCCGTCGACGACACCCTCGAGCGCCACGACAAGATAAGGAAGCATCTAAGCGGGGCCTTCATCGTCTGTCACCAGCAACTTCTCCAAGCCCTTCTCGTAGAGTGCCCCTAGTGCCTTGCGGGATCTCTCATCAAGGGACTTGAAGGCCGCGTGATCCTCAGCCAGAACCTTCGCCTTGGCTTCCAGCTGGGGTTTCTCTGCCTCCACCTTCCGCTCCACCTCCTCTAGACGGCTGCGCTCCGCGGCATGCGCCCTCGCCAAATGCTCCAACTCAGTGTCACGACCGGTGACGGTGTCCTCTCGGGCCTTCATCTTCTCCTCCTCCGCCTTACGACTGCGAGCCTTGGCCGCGCGCTCGTTGCACATGGTCTCCAGCTCGGCCTCCATCGACTGGTAGCACTCCTTGGCGGCTTCGATGTCCTTCAATGCCATCTCGAGGGCGGCTGTGGCTTGGTCGGTGGCTCGCTTGTCCTCCTCGGAAACTGCCATGGCCTGGCCCAACGCTGCCCTGACAGACGCATTGGATTGTAGCCAACCCGAGATCAGCTCCAGGCGCCCTGCCACCAGGCGACGGATCGGCGCCTTGAAGGTCGCCCCAAAGCCGCCAGCACAGAAAGGGCCTCCTCTAGGGCGTTGGGCGAAGCGGAAGGATCGCGAGCCAGCTGTGCGACCGGAAGAGGAGGCTGCGTTGTAGCCAAGACCTGCGAGCTCATGACGGCAGGAAGAGAAACAGGGAGCTCCTGAGCCTTGGCAACGTCCGCAGGTGAGCTGGAGATGGTCGCCTCCGGAGCCGGCTTGGCCAATGAGGTCGTCTTCTCTTGAGGGCGGTCCACTGGGCTTCGTGAGGACGACCGAGCGTGGGAAGTAGGGGGCCTTCACCGGCTTTCTGCGCCGGAGGGGGTGCAGCCAGGCCAGGCTGCTGGGCCTTCGAAGATGCGGCCGCCCCCCTCTCTTCTTCTTCTTCTTCTTCTTCTTAGCCGATAGAGTCGGCCTAACAGTACAAGAAGAGAACATCATGAAGTAGCAACAGAAGTGGGAGCAAGGACAAAGTCAGGATGAGGTGCTTACTGGTCCACGACGGCGTAGTCCCGCCGCCTCTTCAGGAGCGCGGAGCCCAGGGGCCTCACAGCATGGGGCGCCGGCGCGCGAGCCCCCGGAGTAGGTGAGGCCGCGATAGCCGCGGTGTCAGAGCAGGAGCATCGCCCCGGGAGACTAGTGCCGACCTGCTTTTTGTCAGGACCCCAGTCGGCGACTTCATCGAGGGGGTGACCCTGGACCTCGTGGTGACCCCAGCAGGGGGCAGGACCTCCCTCACCGGGTGGTCGCTGTCGTCAGGCAGGGCGCGAAGGAGATCGGCCTTGCGTGGAGGGAAGGTCTCCCTGGCCCCCTCCGGGGTCGCCTCCGAGTCCTGCTCCTCCTTCCCACCAGAGTCGTCGGAGGACACCACCACCGGAGCCGTCACCATCGGGGCCTCGGAGGACATCGGCGGCACAAGCCCATATTCATTGAAGACGGGCATGGCGGCAGCAATCTCTGCCCCGTCAGCACGGCGGTACAGTGGAAGATGTGAGTCTGGCGGAAATCCCTGGTCCTCCCCGACCAGGAGTCGCAGGGCTGCGTCCAGCTCCTCGTCGGATAGAGAGTCAGGGCGCATGCGGAGGTTGTCCCCCTCATCCTCGAGCTTCCAAAGGGGGTGTGAATGCGCTTGAAGCAGGGCCAGGCGATGCGCCAGAAACTCCTTGAGTATCATGGTCCCCGTCAGCTTCTACGCCCTCGGGTCATTGGGCTTCAGGTCAGCGGCCATCTTCTCCAGCACATGCTTCGCCCGGGAGTCGGAGAGCTTCGCGCTGAGCCAACTCTCATCAGAAGAAGGCATCCCGGTCGGCAGCGACAGCCGGGGGTAGGAGCACTTGGCGTCCATAAGGACCCATTTGATCCTGAAGCCCTCAACCTTTTCCCCCCTTCGAGATTGCATTGGTCCCTTTGGTTGCGACGAAATTGGCACATCCCGAGCAGTGGCCGTTCTTGATCCGAAGGTAGAAGAAATGGCGCAACAGCGCCACAGATGGCATCACCCCCACAAATGCCTCACAGTAGAAGGCAAAAATTGACAGGAGGAGAACGGAGTTGGGATGGAGGTGAATAGCATGGAGGCCGTAGTGGCTGAGCACGACGTAGAAGAAGTCGGAAAAGGAAGGAACCAGCCCCGCGAACACGCTGTTTAGGAAGAAGGGACAAAAGGTGCTACCCGGAGCCTCAACTTGGCAGAGCCGTCCTGCAGCGCCGCTACTCTTCCCTTGTCGTCGTCACCCACCGTCATCCGGCACGCGGCGGCGAGCTTATCCTCTAATATGGTGGGCGCACTCAAGGCTGGCTCGTACCAGGAGGGTGAGGCGTGCGTGGCCTTGGCCTTGTCGCGCGCCATCAGATGCAATCTCAGGGAGAATCCCTAGTAGGTAGGAGGTCTCTTGGGGCGAGAGGAGCAAGAAAGGGGATCTGGAGCAAGACGAAGGAGGGCACTACAACACGCGCCAGCCTTTTGTCAGTCGGGCAGTTGCCGAGGCAGTGTGGGGAAGCAGAGACGCCCACGTACTATCAATCGTCACACGTCAATCAGGGCTGCAGGCTATTGGGGCCCGTGGCGCTCCGCACTTGACCCTTGGCTTCACCTCGAAGCCAAGTCTGAGCGCACCTTGGGCCCGGGGGCTACTGTCGGCGTCCTAGGAACGGGGTACCCAGACTTGCCTGCCTGCGGCCCAGGGTGTGGCTCAGTCAGCGGCCTGGTATGACCCTTCTTCATCAGCAACCATTCAAGACCCTCGCAAGTGGCCAAGCCTCACGAGGTGGACGACGCCAAGACCTCCTCAAGGGTAGCCTCCCTAGGCTGGCTCCCGAGGGGCGGAGATGTCTATGCAAGGGGCACCTCGCCAGGAGCGCGTGACGTGAGCCATGACGACCAAGACTAGGCGGGCGCCAGCGGGTGCAGAGTACTCGTTACCACTTCGGTGCTAAAGGGGCAAGCGCAGGCGAGGAGTCCCGAGGCATCAGGCAAAGGTTTCCATATGAAACAACCCTAGAATTCTGCTTCGTAATTAGTTGCATCACTGAGTGGCATCCATGCATCATGTTTAAAATCCATTTAAATGTGAATTGGGGAAAGTGGAAAGCCTCAGAGATCATTCCTAAAAAGATCAACATTAAAAATTGCTTCAAATAAACCCAAGAAAATGTTCCTGTTAATATATAAAAATATTGGCAAGAGGTAAAATTCAAACCAATAGTTTTGGAGTCTCAGGGATATTTTTTGGGCCTTTGAAATTAAATCAATAAGTACTTGACTTTTGGATTATATTGATTTTATATAGAATATATTTCAAAAGGCCCTGAAATTATTTATGTGCCTTTGGAGAAGTCCATAATGGCTACATAAAAATATTCAGAAGGTTTTGCCCTGTTATGAATTTCTTTTGAATTTGAATCAGTGGAGAAATGAATAAATAAAAAGAAAACATAACAGAAGTGAAAACAGAACATCAAAACTCACCTGGGCATCTCACATGTAGCAGCAGCCCACCTGGCCAGGCCACCTGGCGGCCCAGCCCACTAGGGGCACACCCGTCTTCTTCCCCGTGCCAGTGCACGATGCAGCTCGGTGGCGAGCGCCGACGTCGCGCCTGGACACCTCCTACCTGGTTGCCTCCCCCCTGATCCCCTGGACGACGCCACGCACCCTTCCTGGTCTCTCTCTCTCTCACTCTTGCCCTCGTTCTCCCTCCCTTGGCACCCTCTCCCTCTCCTCCCCGAGTGCACCAGAGAGCGCCGACGAGCACCACCGTAGCCACCGCGCACGCCTCGCCTCACCGTCCGGTTTCCTAGCTCCGCCTAGACGCCGTGGAGCTGCATGCCAAAGCACACGACCGCGGGAGTCCATGCATCGCCGCCATCGCCATTGTCTTCAACCTCCAGCACCCGAGATCGCCAATAATGTCACGTCGCCGTCCGGCCTCCCCCGAGCTCGCTGATGCCTCCAAATGACGCGGGGTGAGCCCCTCTTCATTTCGCCCCTATCCCCATTGCCTCGCACGCCCTCTAGTGCTAGCGCCGCCGTGCCTGAAGCTCGCCGCCGCACAGCCATGTCACCGTCATTGTTTCAGACGCTGTAGCTCGCGGGCGAGCACATCAACGTGCTCAGCGTCCCTCCACGAGCCCGTAGCCACTAATCGCTTCCCCTCCCGAGCTCCGTAGCGCCGAACCCGCCATTCCCGTAGCTCCGGCCGCCGCGCAAGTCGCTGCCACCGTCGACTTAGGCCACCGGAGGTGCTGTTGCATGCACCACCCGACGCAGACGAGCCTCCTCGTCGCGTAGACGCCATCCGCCGTCCTTTTGGTCATCGGAGAGCATAAACCGAGCATCGCCTCTGTCTCTAGACGTCACTGGCGGATAGACGTCAGCGAGTTTGACCTTTTTGACCGAGGTTTGACCTCCCCTGGCTCACTGGCGCTAGGGCCCAGGGCCCTAACTGATTAGTGTTAGGATTAAATTAGTGTTAATTAACTTAGTTAACTAGATGTTAAACTGACAGATGGGCCCCACTGGTCAGGTTTGACCTGGACCGGCCGTGTTGACCGTTGACATCACTATGACATCATGCTGATGCAGTAACTCTTTTTTGGAATTTAAATAAATCTTAAATGGTTTATTTATTTCAGAAAATGTTCAAAACTTCCAAAAATCATAGAAATTCAACCGTAGCTCATAATGAAATAATTTATATATGAAAAATTATCAGAAAAATCCAAAGAATCTGTTTTTGATATTTTCATGCATGTTCGAGAAACTTATCCCTGTTGATCTGGTCAATCAATTAAATGTCATTTGAATATTAACATATGGAGTTTGAATTTGAACCCTTGGTTCAAATCAACTTCATTTAAATCACTGCTAGTTGCATTAGCTCAAATCACAGCATGTTGCCATGTCATGATCATGCATCATATTGTCGCATTGCATTGATTGCATTCTTTCTCTGTTGCCGGTAATTGTTCCCCCTCAGTAGACGTGGTTCTGACGATGAGATCGATGACACCGATGAAGAACTATACTATCTTCAGAAGTGCCAGGCAAGAAGAACCCCCTTGTTCATTCTGATACAATCCCACTCTCTCGCTCCTACTCTCTTTTACTACATCAGGTCAACAACAATTCAACTGTTACATGCGGCGGTAGTTGAACCCGTTTCCTCTGCATGACCTATCTTTGCCACAGTAAATAGATGAAACCCACTAGCATGAGTACGAGTTGTTTGAGCCCTAATGTGCCTACTCATTCATGCTTGTTTGTCATTCCTGCTATTTCTTAGAGTTGTGTCAGGTCTCATTCATCGGGTATGAACTGGAAAGTTGTGAACATGTCCTACTGTTGAGAGCTAAGTGTGTGAACACGATTTGGTAAAGGTAGCGGTGAGAGGCCATGCAGGAGTACATGGTGGGTTGTCTCATTGAAACCATCCTCAGGAACTGAGTTCTGTGTTTGTGTTCCATGAACAGCTGCTACCACACATCGGGTTCCGGTAAGTCAGCCCCCGTCGGCTTATTAATCAACCTGATCTCTGTCCAGGAGTTGCAACTAGTTTCTGGTGTTTGTAGGTAGTGCTAGTAGTCTACCAAGTGGCACCCGGTACAGGTGGGCTTGGGACAGACTAGGTGCAGTGGCATGGTGTACCAAGCGTCGCCCGTTTGGTGGGCTTGGGAACCCTGCTCACATCATTTGGGGCCGTGAGCGACACCCCGGCCGAATCTCCTTGAGGATGGAACCCAAATAGGTGATAAATCTGGACTAGAGTCTTGCGTGGTTAGTCAGGTCGTGGTTGACACCCACGCCAGGCTTCTGCTTGAAGGTTGCCGAGATACATGACGTGTACATGGCCTTCTTGTAGGGTTAACATCATCTATTCAAATAGCCGTGTCCGTGGTAAAGGACTTCTGGGTTGCCTGTACAGTTAATAGACAAGTGAAAGTGGATACTTTAAAATGCGCAAGATAAGTGTGAGTGCTATGGATGGCCTTCTTGTAGGGAGACGGGAGCGGATCCATAGTGGCGTATTGGTTGGTGAATATGTGGACTCGTATGCGCCACCTCAAAAGAGTTACTTCCAGTCATAGTTCAGGTTAGCCACCGAGTCAAAGCTGGCTTGCTGCAGTTAAACTGCACCACCCCTTTATTGATACTGATGCATATGTAGCTAGTTCTCATGTAAGTCTTGCTGGGTACATTTGTACTCACATTTGCTTAATTTATGTTTTTGCAGAGAGACTTCAGTCTCACTAGTAGTTCCGCGTGGACTTCGACATTTAGCCTGTTACCTCAGCTACGATCTTGTACCCTTGGGAGGGTCTTGTAGATAGTCAGGCTTCTCAACCTTTTTCATTTGTAGTTGTCTGTACTCAGACATGTTTATGCTTCCGCTTGTTGCTTGTATGCTCTGTATGTTGGGTCATGAGACCCATGTTTGTAATACTTGGCTCTTCGGAGCCTAATGAATAAATACTTTGTGTTGTAGAGTTTTGTTGCGATGCCATGTTGTATTTGCACGTACCGAGCATATTGTGTGTATGATTTGAAATGCTTGGTATATCTGGGATCCGAGAACCTAGTTGTTTATCCTTGGTAGCCTCTCTTACTGGGAAATGTCTCCTAGTGCTTCCACTGAGCCATGGTAGCTTGCTACTACTCCGGAACATTTAGGCTGGCCGGCATGTGTCCTTCTTTGTTCCTGTGTCTGTCCCTTCGGGGAAATGTCACACGGTGTCTACCGGAGTCTTGTTAGCCTGCTACAGCCCGGATTCTCTGGAGTCCTGTTAGCCCAGCTGCTACAGCCCGGATTCTCCGGAGTTCTGTTAGCCCAACTGCTACAGCCCGGATTCACTCGCTAATGACCGACACGTTTGTTGCTGGGTCATGTATACATGTCCCTATAAGTTAGTGCCACTTTGGGTTTATGACTAGTCATGTCGGCCCGGGTTCTTTGTCATATGGATGCTAGCGACACTATCATATACGTGATCCAAAAGGAGTAAACGGTCCCGAGCCAGGTAAGGTGGCACCCGTGGGAATACCGTGCGTGAGGCCGCGGAGTGATATGATGTGTTACATGCTAGATCGGTGTGACTTAGGATCGGGGTCCTAACAGCTTTGTATCAGAGCCTAACTGCCTGTAGGATTACCAAGCCAAACTGGTCGAAGTCGAGTCTAGAAATGGTTTAGTTATATAAGGGAATTTATTGTGGAAGGGAACGTAAGGCCATGTTTACTCCTTTACCTTATGCCCTTCTGATCTGAGTCAACCTCTTCTTTTCTACGGGGATTAAGAACTAGGCCTTCTCATCTATCTATCAGGATGATGAGTTACTATGATATAGACTTATAAGATTGATGATTCAAGTCCCAGTTCGATTTCTAGTACTTCTGTGTGTTAACAGTTGGTCTCGGGACCTTGATATTGTGATGTTGAGCGGTTATGCCACCATTTTGCAGGATGTCTCAAATCATTTTGAGCATTTACAGCCGTTATGTTGTCCGAGTCATCCCAGGTTTCTAACTAGTCTGATGCATTTGCAAATCCCTTCTTTCCATTCCCGATGTTTCTTTGGGCCAGTTTAATGATACGTCTCCAACGTATCTACAATTTTTGATTGTTCCATGCTATTATATTATATGTTTTGGATGTTTATGGGCTTTATTATACACTTTTATATTATTTTTTGGGACTAACCTATTAACCCAGAGCCCAGTGCCAGTTTCTGTTTTTCCCTTGTTTCAGCGTTTCGCAGAAAAGGAATATCAAACGGAGTCGAAACAGAATGAAACCTTCGGGAGAGTTATTTTTGGAACGGAAGCAATCCAGGAGACTTGGAGTATACGTCAGGCAATCAATGAGGCAGCCACGAGGCAGGGGGGCGCACCCACCCCCTGGGCGCGCCCTCCACCCTCGTGGGCCCCTCGTTTCTCCACCGATGTACTTCTTCCTCATATATATATATCCATATACCCCCAAAACATCAAGGAGCAGAATAGATCGGGAGTCCCGCTGCCAGAAGCCTCCGTAGCCACTGAAAACCAATCTAGACCTGTTCTGGCACCCTGCCGGAGGGGGTAATCCCTCTCCAGTGGCCATCTTCATCATCCCGGTGCTCTCCATGATGAGGAGGGAGTACTTCTCCCTCGGGGTTGAGGGTATGTACCAGTAGCTATGTGTTTGATCTCTCTCTCTCTCTCTCGTGTTCTTGAGGTGGTACGATCTTGATGTATCGCGAGCTTTGCTATTATAGTTGGATCTTATGATGTTTCTCCCCCTCTACTCTCTTGTGATGAATTGAGTTTTCCCTTTGAAGTTATCTTATCGGATTGAGTCTTTAAGGATTTGAGAACACTTGACGTATGTCTTGCATGTGCTTAACTGTGGTGACAATGGGATATCACGTGACCCACTTGATGTATGTTTTGGTGATCAACTTGCGAGTTTCGTGACCTCATGAACTTATGCATAGGGGTTGGCACACGTTTTCGTCTTGACTCTCTGGTAGAAACTTTGGGGCACTCTTTGAAGTTCTTTGTGTTGGTTGAATAGATGAATCTGAGATTTTGTGATGCATATCATATAATCATACCCACGGATACTTGAGGTGACATTGGAGTATCTAGGTGACATTAGGGTTTTGGTTGATTTGTGTCTTAAGTTGTTATTCTAGTACTAACTCTAGGATAGATTGAATGGAAAGAATAGCTTCGTGTTATTTTACTACGGTCTCTTGAATAGATCGATCAGAAAGGATAACTTTGAGGTGGTTTCGTACCCTACCATAATCTCTTCGTTTGTTCTCCGCTGTTAGTGACTTTGGAGTGACTCTTTGTTGCATGTTGACGGATAGTTTTATGATCCAATTATGTTATTATTGTTGAGAGAACTTGCACTAGTGTAAGTATGAACCCTAGGCCTTCTTTCCTAGCATTGCAATACCGTTTGTGCTCACTTTTATCATTAGTTACCTTGCTGTTTTTATATTTTTAGATTACAAAAACCAATATCTACCATCCATATTGCACTTGTATCACCATATCTTCGCCGAACTAGTGCACCTATACAATTTACCATTGTATTGGGTGTGTTGGGGACACAAGAGACTCTTTGTTATTTGGTTGCAGGGTTGCTTGAGAGAGACCATCTTCATCCTACGCCTCCCACGGATTGATAAACCTTAGGTCATCCACTTGAGGGAAATTTGCTACCGTCCTACAAACCTCTGCACTTGGAGGCCCAACAATGTCTACAAGAAGAAGTTTGTGTAGTGGACATCATTTAACCACACTAATTAGTGAGTTGAGGTACTTTGTTGCCTCGACATATATGTTGGAGCTATTATTATGACCCTAGGTGTCTTAGAGTATCACCTAGTAATCTAGCCATGCTTTGTGTTCCCAGTGTGATGATTCTGGCCATTATTCTCGAAAGCATCCCGTGATGCCATTTAGTTAGTAGGCATTTTATTTCTGGGTTCTTGAGCCCAAGATTCACCCTACTTTCTTCCTGTTGATAGTGTTTGCTCATTCGTTTAGGATATTAGTAACCTTTGCGATAGTCCTCGAGGTTTGTGGTATCTCATTCTTCCAATACCATGAACCAGCCAAGGCAAACGTTCTCTGAACGAAAGGATCACAATAAGAGTGCTATTGATGAGTTCTCCATTCAGAAATTGTGAATCTGCCAGTCCTTCCTCTTCCGCATGGGTTATCCGGAAGAAATATGTTGAACTCGTTCGACATGCTAATCTATGCATCCACAACTCAGAAAATCGTATGTTCCATTTAGTTGCCCCTCTCTAGTTGTATTCCGGCCTTCAACTATCAGTTGATAGTCAAGAGCATGTGTGCATTCATGTTCATCGATGCCTTTTACTCTTATGGTCCGTCAAGTAGTTCTAGTTCAGAATGACTAGGAGAAACAAACTCCAGTACCTTATCCATCTCGAGGATTGGGTCAAAGTAGCTGTAATCCGCAGATCAAAATGCCAATCCAGCTTTTGTTCTATTCTACCCTGGATTATTACCCTCTTTTGTCAATAATATCATAGGAATTGCACACCATCTTATGAATTCTTGATGTAGTGATACTTCTCGCCATCGTTGTGCATTTCTTGGTCCCCGTGTTGTTGCAACCGGAATGCCGACAAATGAAATGGGATGTGTGAAATCAATACTCCTAGAAACTCCGTTGCTTGGTATTTAAAGGAAAATATTCTCATCCTTAGCGTGTTGGTTATTGAATCGTCATTCTAGGGTTGGTCCTGCTACCTAGCCGATTTTCCCTGGTGCACCCCTCGATCAATGAGTTAGGATTGTAACAACCCTTTGCTCTTTGGTCATATCATCTTGCCCTGAAAATCAAGATTGCTCTTGAGCTTAGTAACATATCGGTGGTTCATGATTTTCCGAATATCTTCTTGGAAGTATTACCGGGTTTCCCCCTGACTGTTATGTTGAGCTCGTGATCAAGTTGGTTTCTTATAAACCACCCCTTCTCCAAGAATCTGTGTTGGATACCCCTGAGCTAGTTGGTTAAGCTGAACAACAACTTGGAGAGTTGGAAGATAAAAGCTTGCCTAGCTTAGTTCATTTAAAGGGATGTCTTTGTGTTGTGTGTGCGTTGAAGAAAGATGATATTTTCATTGAATGTTCCTCGTGATCAGTTGTTTGACATATTGTCTTACCCAATCTTTGATTTGAGTGTGGGCTATCCTCAAATCAAATAAGAACCAACGATGTTCGTAATTGTCAGATTTCGGGTTCCGGCAGACCCTTGAGGTTCGAACACTGGGGTGCGCACGGAGATTTCGCCTCCTACCTCCCTGCACCCCTCCTCCATGCTAGGATCAAAGCTACGAAAAGAACAACAGAGGGACACAGGGTTTATACTGGTTCGGGCCACCGTTGTGGTGTAATACCCTACTCCAGTGTGTGGTGTGGTGGATTGCCTCTTGGGCTGATGATAATGGATAGTACAAGGAAGAACAGCCTCGCGAGGGTCTGTTCTTGGCTGGGGCGATGAACTGTTGGGAGAAGTTCAGCCACCTCTCTCTATCTCTCTCTCTCTCTCTCTCTTTACCACCTCTCTACTTGTCGAGCCCTTGGAGGAGACTGAGTCGAACCCTTTGCTACGCGGGTGGCTGGTCCTATTTATAATGGCCCTGGTCCTCTCCCCAAATATTGAGCGGGAAGGGAGCCAGCAATGGCGGGCTAATTTGAAGGGGGACATCAAGTATCAACTATCCTGACAAAAGTAGTCTTCGCCTGCGCAAAGCTCTGGTGATGACGCTGTCTTGGGCTCCACGGTGACCTCCGTCTCGTAGTCCTCCCGGTCTTGGTCTCGTTGCACCGGAACGGCAACCTTTGCCTGATGCCTCGGTACTCCGCAGCTGCGCTTGCCCGCTTTGCACCAAAGAGGAAAGGAGGACGCTGCGCGGGCTGGCACCCGCCTGGAGCCCTGAGTCGTCATGGCTTGCGTCACGGGCACCTCGCGAGGTACCCCGCCTTGATCTCTCCGCCTCCTCGTGAGCCAGCCTAACAAGGCCGTGCCTGAGGAAGCTCCGTGTCGCCCGCCCCGCGAGGCTTGGCCCCTCGTGAGGGTCTTGGGTTTGTGCTGGTGAAGATAGGCCGTGCTGGGCTCCCCTTTGAGCCATGCCGCAGGCCGCAGGCAGGCAAGTCTGGGGACCCCCGTTCCCAGAACACCGACAGTAGCCCCCGGGCCCAAGGCGCGCCCGGACTTGGCCGTGCAGGGAGGCGGAAGGGCAAGAGCGAAGCACCGCGAGCCCTAACAGCCTGCGGCCTTGGGCGCCGCGTGGCGGTTGATTGGATGTGGGCGTCTCCACTTCCCCACGGCGCCTCGGCAACTGCTCGGATTGGACAAGTCCCTGCATGCAAAGCAGGTCATGATTACCTGTGATCGTGGAGGTCGGCGGTTGGCCTCCGACGGCTATAAGTACGGAATGTCGTGCGTGCTTCCATTCCATCCCTTCTTGCTTCGCCTTCTTCCCGATCCTTGCTCCGTCTTGCTGCGATGGCTCCGATCCGCCGGTTCTTGTCGGCAGATAAGGGAAAGGCTCCCCGAGAGGGACCAGACCCACTTCCGCCGAAGAAACGGCATGTCCACCATGGCCCGGACGAGGGGGCCCTTTAGGAGGTGTCGAGGCCTTGGGGCGAGCGGGCGCCGCCGAGGTTCCCGCTTCCATTGTACGCCCACGTCGAGGGCCCTGAAGGAGCTGACGCTGACCGCCACGGGCGGCGCCGGCGCCGGCGCCGACGGGTCATGA
Source organism: Triticum dicoccoides (assembly GCF_002162155.2). Taxonomy (NCBI): domain Eukaryota; kingdom Viridiplantae; phylum Streptophyta; class Magnoliopsida; order Poales; family Poaceae; genus Triticum; species Triticum dicoccoides. The sequence goes on along the minus strand of NC_041380.1, from coordinate 286,235,573 downwards.
AGGTGTGGGTCGTCCCTCCTGGGGTCCACACCGAGGGCTCCTCCCAAGAGTTCGTGCTCCACGTTGCCATTCCTCTTCAGTCTTGGATCCGTCTTCCTCCTTTCTTCGCCTCCGTCATCTAGCAGGGGGAGCCCCTGGAGCTCTGGCTGCAGCACGCCGGCTGCAGCACCCTCGCGATCGAGGCAGAGGTCGCGGTCGTCGCCCCAGGCAAGGTCTACATGACCCGGGGCTGGAGAGAGATTGCCCGGGTTTGCAGGACAAGGGGCGTCTTCACGATCCATTTGGACTTCGACGGTGCTTCGGTGATGCTCCTCAAGGTCTTCGACGCGGACGGGCGCCGGGTGGAGTGCTGCCCCGGTGAAGACGGCCAGGGCCCTGCTGTGACGAGGGCCGGGCTCGCCAATCCCTCCCTTGGCGGCTCTTCAGGTAGTGGAGACGTCGGAGGCTCCAGCGACTCTGGCGAGCCCTTCGCGACTCCGGAGACGAGCAACGACAGCTACGAGCCCCCGAGCCGGCGCCGCTCCCGGAGCAGGGCAGGCTCGTCAGGCCGCCGCCGACTCTGATCTGGATGGGGTTGGCGTCGGTACTTGGCGGCCCACTGTTGATGATGGCGTCTTTTGTAGCGATGCGCGTAGTTTGCGTCTCTTTAGGATCTGTTCCCTGCGAGGAACCAAAAGTGTGCCCCGTGGGGGCTTGTAAGGTGCCTGTGATCCTGTTTGTTAATACAACCTTCGCCGTATATTTACGTGAGTTGCTCATTCCGTCTTAGCTCGGTCCTCCCTTTCGAACCTCACGAGGGCTTGGTGCTCTGCGCCCACAGGTCCCAGTCCCAAGGCGGCTTCAGCCGTCGCTGGTATGCCAGGTCGCAATGCCGTGGTCAAGGCCAGGAGGTGAGCGACCCGGAGTCCGGTAAGAGCCCCTGAGTCGCGATGCTTAGGAGGTCCCCTTTGGCGCCCAAGTAGCCGTCGTTCGGTGAGAAAGGGGAGCGACATCGCTAACATGGGATAGCATTAGGTGCAGGGATGGTGCCATGGTAGTTGGCGCTTCCGGGCGATAACTTATCTCGAGGATCAGGGGCCGCTCTCTAGCGTGTGGCCGGGCCCGTGCATCGGCAGGCGTGAGGTTGTTCGGCGAAGTCCTCGCGTGTCTCTCCCCTCTCGCCTTTGCTCCCCTTTCTGCTCTACGTCCTCGGGTCCCGGTCCTCGAGCGAGTCTCAGCCGTCGCTGGTATGCCAGGTCGCGATGCCGTGGTCAAGGCCAGAGGGTGAGGGCTGGAGAGCCAGTAAGAGCCCTGAGTCGCGATGCTCAGGTACCCCCCCTTTAACGTGCAAGCAGTTCGCGCCGACGAGAGCGAAGGAGACACAACAAGAGCCTCGCCTGACGCGGCTCCTTCAGGAGGTCCTGCAGGTCCATCATAGAAAAAGCAAGGGGTTGCCATAACAATTGACGGTCAGCCGTCGGTTGCTTCCGAAGGGTAGTGAGGCACTGAAGGCTTGACGAGGTGACGCTATGCGGGGCTGCCGCAGCCAGAGCTCAGCCATCCAGGTTCGTCGGCGTTGCAGGGATGGACCCATGCGCAAGCGTCGTGCCGTTTGGGAGCAGCTCCATTAGTTGGCGTCAGCTGAGCAGGCAACTAGGTAAAGCACATTAGCCGCGAAGGAGTGGATTCGTTCAAGTAGATGCGGAGATCACTGGGTCAGGCCCGAGCGACTTGGGGATCATGCAGCCCGAGGGGCGCCCCCAACAAAGTAAGCTAACGACGCGAAATAAAAGGGATATATGCCGCAGGGACGGACCCACGCGGCCTGGGAATAATGCAGCCCTGGGGGCGCTCCCAGCTGGAAGTGAAACTTGAAAGATGTCACCTGATGACGCTGAAGATGAAGGGGTGTTGGTGTAGCCAGCTCGGTGGGCTGCGGAAGCCGATCCTCATGAGCCCCCAAGCCCAGGGGCCTCGGGAGGCTCCGGAGGCGCTGGCAGTTCCTCGCGGGCCATCTTCATCTCCGCCAGGGCTGTGGAGCACCTGGCCTCTTGCGCCTCCGTGATGTCCCTCATGAGGTGCTGGTACGTGTCAGCCGCGCTCGGCAAGCCGTAAGGCATGCGAACGTAGTTGTGGGGTGGACCTCCGCAGCACCCCACTCGCGAGGGCCAGAGGCGCTCCAGGAAGGCGACTTGGTTGAGCCCTGGTACGCCGACGCAGACGCACAGCCTGCCATCCTCGCCTGGATGGGGAGCCACCGCTGGTAGGCGGCGGGCGCCTCTCATGACTCTGGACTCCTGTAGCTCCTGAATGGCCTTGCTGACGAACTCCTGTGGGTCTGGATCTCCTTGCCTTGCTCCTTCTTGAAGGAAACATGCTCTGAAACATGCCTCCATGTGGTGCCCCAGCGCCCCCCTCGTGACCCTTGCTAGGTCGGTGGCCCTCCAGGGGAGAGCCCCCGAGCCCTGCCTGAGGAGGGCGCCGGGCGTGCTTTCCTATGCGACGGAAGGAGGTTCCCCCTGGGCAGGCACGGGCCCAGAGGGGCCTACCCCCTGAGGGACCAGGCCGGACAATGTCTTCTTCTTCTTGGGGGCGGCCTCGGGAAGCCTCCTGCTTCCGCGATCTGGGTCCTCCAGTGATGCGGCCTGAAAGGCTCGCCCCAGGGAACACACTGCGCCCTTCTCTTCACAGGGCACCATGATGACTCCTCCGCTCCCTGGCATCATGAGGACGTTATAGCCGTGGTGAGTCACGGCCATGAACTTGGCCAGCGCCGGGTACCCGAGGATGGCGTTGTACGGCAGGCGGATGTGAGCGACGTCGAAGTCGATGAGCTCGGTGCGGTGGTTGTCGCGTGCCCCGAAGGTGACGGGGAGGCGGACCTGCCTGATCGGGACTGTAGAGCCGTCGGTGATACCGGAGAAGGGCTTGGTTGGCTGAAGCTGGCTGTAGGGCACTTGGAGGTTGTTGAACGTCTCCACGGACAGGACGTTGAGCCCTGCTCCGCCATCGATGAGGGTCTTGGTGACCACCATGTTGCTGATGATTGGGGAACAAAGCATCGGGAGGACTCCGGCTGTAGCCGCACACTTGAGTTGATCTGCTGAGATGAAGGTGATGGCACACGCCAACCACCTGAGAGGGCGCGTGGCTTCGAGCCTGGGGAGGGCTGCATTCACTTCACGGGCGAACTGCTTGAAGATGCGTTGAGAGGCTGGGGCCTGAGCTCCGCCCAGGATGCAGGCGATCGCGCGCGGCTCCTGGAAGCCCCCATCCTCCTTGTCCTGGCGGCGGTCCTCATTTCTCCTTGGCTGTGGCGGTAGCGGTGGGAGGCCTGCGTTGCCTTGCGGGCGATCCTCGCGAGGCTAATCCCTCCAGCCTCCCTCGCGAGGTGGGTCTTGCCAGCGATCCTCGCGAGGTTGGTCGCGCCATCCCTGGCGCGGGCCACGATCTTCCCAGCGCCCTGTGTTCCTTCCTCCTCCTCGGCCGTATCCCCGGTCACCACAGTCAGGGCGATGGCCGATCCTTCCTTCACGCACGGCTCGGAGTTCTTGGCATTCGCTGGTGTTGTGGGTGTGGAGGTCGTGGTACACGCAGTACCGGCTGCCCTTGGGAGGTTCGGGCTGATCTCTGCCCCGCTTGGTGTCTGATTCTGCCGCGAGCACGGCAGCCCCCTTGCGCTTCACTTTCTTGGCCTTGAGCTTCTTCTCTTCCGGGTCTGCGGCAGGTAGCTCAAGGAGGGAGAGACGCCCTTCCTCAGCCCTGGCGCACTTGTTCGCCAAGTTGAACAGCTCCAAAGAAGTGCACAGGTCTTCATGCATCGCCAGCTCCTCCTTCATCTTGACGTTGCACACACCATCGGAGAAGGCTGAGATGATGGCCTCTTCAGTCACCTTGGGAATCTTGAGGCGTGCGTTGTTGAAGCGCTGGATGTACTTTTGCAGGGTCTCCCCGGGTTGTTGCTTGATGCGGCGCATGTCGCTCACGGCGGGTGGCCGGTCGCGGGTACCTTGGAAGTTGGCGATGAAGCGGGTGCGCATCTCTTCCCAGGAGGAGATTGTGCCTGGAGCTAGGTTTAGGAGCCAGGTGCGGGCTCTGTCCTTGAGCGCCATGGGAAACCAGTTCGCCATGACCTTCTCATCTCCATTGGTAGCTTCGATGCCCAGTTCGTAGAGCTAGAGGAACTCCGCAGGGTCGGCCGTGCCGTCGTAGCGAGGAGGCAGGTCCGGCTTGAACTTGCCCGGCCACGCGACACTGAGCAGTTCGGTGGTGTAAGCGCGGCAGCCTGCTGTGGCCACGGGGGGCCTTGGGTGATGGAGAGCCTGGTCCTGCATGTCCCCACGCGCCGGAGCAGGAGGATGGTCGTCACGTGCTGGAGCAGGGAGTGCCCGGGCAGCTTCTGGCGGGCGAGGGACTTCTTGGCAGCTCTGCTCTTGCCGCGCTAGCACCTGACGGAGCGGGTTCCGCCCAGGGGCCACGCGTCTTGGAGCCATGGCGTCTTCTTGAGGAGGAGGCGGCCGGGGCGCCGCCGGAGCCTCGTCGCCCGCGCGGGGCGGAGTGCGGTGCAGCGGAGCGGACGGCGCGGGGGAGCCCCCTGCGGCACAGACGAGTTCGGCGATGCGGTCGAGCCATTCTTCGTAGACGTCTTCAACGGGACGGTAGCGCAGGAGCTCGTTTGCCGCTATGAGCGCATCCCGAGCCTCCATGGGCGCGTGAAGCGCACGGTACGAAGATCCAGCCGGGGCGAGTGAGGGAGTCGCGGTGCGGCCGTCTTGGCGCACGGATGGATGCTGAGACGATGCTTGCTGCTCGTCCCCCGCCGGGCCAGTGGCGGCGTTGATGGCGGGCGACGGGGAACGGCAAGGGCGCCCGCCGACAGGGGCTGTTTGGGCGACGCGGGAAGCGAGGGTGGCCCAGTGCTCTGTGCGGGCCCGACGTGCGTCAGACATGGGCGTGATGGTCGGAGGAGAACGGAGCGGTGGAAGACGAACTCCGGCGCACCCCTACCTGGCGCGCCAAATGTTGGATTTCGGGTTCCGGCAGACCCTTGAGGTTCGAACACTGGGTTGCGCACGGAGATTTCGCCTCCTACCTCCCTGCACCCCTCCGCCACGCTAGGATCAAAGCTACGAAAAGAACAACACGAGGGACACATGGTTTATACTGGTTCGGGCTACCGTTGTGGTGTAATACCCTACTCCAGTGTGTGGTGTGGTGGATTGCCTCTTGGGCTGATAATAATGGACAGTACAAGGAAGAACAGCCTCGCGAGGGTCTGTTCTTGGTTGGGGCGAGGAAATGCTGGGAGAAGTTCAGCCACCTCTCTCTCTCTCTCTCTCTCTCTCTCTCTCTTTACCACCTCTCTACTTGTCGAGCCCTTGGAGGAGACTGAGCCGAACCCTTTGCTACGTGGGTGGCTGGTCCTATTTGTAATGGCCCTGGTCCTCTCCTCAAATATAGAGCGGGAAGGGAGCCAACAATGGCGGGCTAATTTGAAGGGGGACAACAAGTATCAACTATCCTGACAAAAGTAGTCTTCGCCTGCGCAAAGCTCTGGTGATGACACCGTCTTGGGCTCCACGGTGACCTCCATCTCGTAGTCCTCCTGGTCTTGGTCTCGTTGCACCGAAATGGCAACCTTTGCCTGATGCCTCGGTACTCCGCGGCTGCGCTTGCCCCCTTTGCACCAAAGAGGAAAGGAGGACGCTGCGCGAGCTAGCACCCGCCTCGCGCCCTGGGTCGTCATGGCTTGCGTCACGGGCACCTCGCGAGGTACCCCGCCTTGATCTCTCCGCCTCCTCGTGAGCCAGCTTGACGAGGCCGTGCCTGAGGAAGCTCCGTGTCGTCCGCCCCGCGAGGCTTGGCCCCTTGCGAGGGTCTTGGGTTTGTGCTGGTGAAGATGGGCCGTGCTGGGCCCCCCTTTGAGCCACACCGCAGGCCGCAGGCAGGCAAGTCTAGGGACCTCCGTTCCTAGAACAACGACAGTAATGTTGTCTTACTCGTGGTTGATCCCTCGAGCATACACCATTACATCTTTTGGTCTGACCAATGCTATCACTATGTTCACTTAATTCTGGAATTCCATCTATATGGAAGCCTGGATGGATTGTTGTTGAGCCCACTAACAACATTTTCATCTTGTCCATGATTCATGTTGGACATCTAAGTTAGTGTTGGAAACTTTTATAAGTATTATCTTCATGTCCGTTCATGAAGCATATGTTTCGATGAAAGAAGTGACTTCCTCTAGTTCATGTGCATTTGGTGCAAGTTGTCGCCGTGAATTTGAGAAAGGTTTGTTTTGTTTCCTCTAGAATCATCCCAAGTCAGTCATGAATGTGCGAAGTATTCTATGGTCTGATAGACTGATCATCTTTATTCCATATGCATTTCCTAGCACACCAAGCCACTGATTGATTTGTTCAAGGAGAAGAAGTTCCTTCTTAAGAGCATGCCTTATGCAAGGACTTCGATATCCTCGATTATGGTTCCCCACCTGAACTCGGTAGTGTTTTATTATAAGGCTACTAAGTGGTCATGCTTGTCTGGGACAACATGTTCACATGTGTGTAGCAGAACCAGCTCATGTTTTGGAGCTTACTATCGTAGTCCATTTGCCGAGAATCTTGCAACGTCATCTCTTTGATTTGTGTTGCAAACTTTCCTTCCAGACATGCTGAGTCTGGAATATCCTGACACCAACCAGATCTGAATCTCAGACAGATATGATGGTTGGGACGTTCCCAAGAATTATAATATTGGTCTTTTGAACCGTTAAGTGCATGTCATGGCCAACACACTTATCCAGGAGATCTCCTATTGTAGTATCTTGCAATCTGGCCATTCTTCCATGAGGAGTTGGTATGACTTAGTCCATAAGAGAAAGATAGTTGTTCCTTTAGAGTTACTTGAGCTTCCAAAGTCAGACCTTTACTTGATGTTTGAGATACCGAATGGTATTGGGTTAAGCTAGTACATCAAGGAGAACATTAGAAGCGGGGTGTTAAATGTCTCTCGATCGATCATCTAGATTTTGTTTCCTTGGCATTGTCAAGGTAAAATCTGGGAAGGTGTTGTCCTCCCTTGCACCTGCATCCTCTATCGTTATTCATCATGGTAGTACGAGGTGTCACCAGGATCTTGGCATAGATGTTGGTAAAACCCTGATGAATATGGAAATGCTCAAGTTCTTAATAGCATGCTCAATCACTGGGCCATATCCTCGATATCAATTGGAATGTGCCTTCCATTTAACGATTCCTGTATAACCATAGCTTCCATTTCAAAATGAGTATGCCATTCTTTCGAATTCCTTCGAATGATCAATTGTGAATTGCCTCAGGCTGGTATGAAGAGTTTCAATGATCTATGTATCAAAAGCAATTCCTTTTGCCACTTAAGGGAACAATCCAACGAGTCACCTTTTCTAAGGTGCCCTGTTATGGAATCAACAATTATTTCCTCGCTATCTTGAAAGCATGCACCATGTTACTCAAGCGTGGGAATTTTACCTACCAATTCGAACCTTCATGTCGGGGTATGGGGTCCCGGCAAACCCTTAAGGTTCGAACATTGGGGTGCATGCAAAGTCTTTCCCTCCAACCGATCTACGCTCTAGCTTGCTAGAATCTTGCGGACGAACTCGATCAACTCACAACACAGAAGGACACAGGGTTTATACTAGTTCGGGCCACCGTTGTGGTGTAATTGAAAGCACAAGTGCTCCCTAGGTGGTTTTGATAATTGGTGACTACATATCTCTTGTTGGACTAACACTTCTATCTAGCATGTTTCAGATAAGTTCAACAATGGAGTGGCATGGACTAAAGGTTGTGGGAACTCCTTCAAGATGCTAAGGACAAAGGATTGGCTAAAGCTTCAAGCTCAAGACTCTTCACTTTTACATTTTAGTGATCCAAGATCACATTGAGTCCATAGGAAAAGCTAATACTATCAAGGAGGGATGAGGTGTTGCTTAATGAGCCTCTTGCTTCATGTGCTTAGTGATATGCTCCAAAACCCTCAACTACTTTCCCATAATCCACATATGACCTAAACCCTAAGCCAAACTCGGTCCTACCGATTCTTCCTATCCGGCGCCACCGAGTTTCACTTGTCATAAGCCACTGCCAAACCCTAATCAGTTCGGTCTCACCAATGGGATCTCGGTCTCACCGAGATGGGCTTGCAAACTCTCTGTTACCCATTGCAATATTCTCGGTCCCACCGAGATATGCAATCGGTCCCACCGAGTTTGCTTGACCAAATCTCAGTTTCACTTATTACCCAAATCGGTCCCACCGAGTTTGAGTAATCGGTCAAACCGAGTTTTGGATTTACCCTAACCCTAGCACATCGGTTCCACCGAGTTGATCCAGTCGGTCCCACCGAAATCACTAATGGTCACTAGGTTTACATTTTCGGTCCGACCGAGTTTATTGATTCGGTTCCACCGAGATTGGAAAACTGTGTAACGGTTGGATTTTGTGTGGAGGCTATATATACCCCTCCACCTCCTTCTCATTCGATGAGAGAGCCATCAGAACACACACACCATTCCAACTCATATGTTCTGAGAGAGAACCACCTACTCATGTGTTGAGACCAAGACATTCCATTCCTACCATATGAATCTTGATCTCTAGCCTTCCCAAGTTGCTTTCCACTCAAACCTTCTTTCCACCAAATTCAAATCCTATGAGAGAGAGTTGAGTGTGGGGAGACTATCATTTGAAGCACAAGAGCAAGGAGTTCATTACCTACACACCATTTGTTACTTCTTGGAGAGTGGTGTCTCCTAGATTGGCTAGGTGTCACTTGGGAGCCTCCGACAAGATTGTGGAGTTGAACCAAGGAGTTTGTAAGGGCAAGGAGATCGCCTACTTCGTGAAGATCTACCGCTAGTGAGGAAAGTCCTGTGTGGGTGATGGCCATGGTGGGATAGACAAGGTTGCTTCTTCATGGACCCTTTGTGGGTGGTTGCTTCTTCGTGGACCCTTCGTGGGTGGAGCCCTGTGTGGACTCGCGCAACCGTTACCCTTGGGTGGAGCCCTGTGTGGACTCGCGCAACCGTTACCCTTCGTGGGTTGAAGTCTCCATCAACGTGGATGTAGGATAGCACCACCTATCCGAACCACGGGAAAAACATCCATGTCTTCAATTGCGTTTGAATTCTCCAAACCCTTCTCTTTACATTCTTGCAAGTTGCATGCTTTACATTCTGCTGCTCATATACTCTTTGCATGCTTGCTTGATATGTATTGTGTGTGTTGAAATTGTGCCTAAACTCCACTTAAACCGAAAAAGCTTAAAAAATTGCAACTTTAGCACTAAGTGTCTAATAACCCCCCCTCTAGACACATCTACTTCTAGATCCTACAAGTGGTATCAGAGCTTTGGTCTCCATTGCCTTGGTTTAATCACCATTGGAGGAAGATGGATGTGTCTACTCTAGGGAGTCTTAGACATAGAGTGCCTGTTCTTGATGGAAAGTATTTTCATGAGTGGAAAAATGAGATGCTTGTAATCTTCAATCAATATCATTTGAACAAGTATATTGCTAGCCCTTGTGCACCCCATATTGATCCCTTGCATCCTACCCTAGATGAAGATATTGACATGATTCGCAATCTTAGAACATTGAGCTCATCATTAGAGGATTGCCCAAAAATTTGATTGCTAGTTTGCCTACTCACAATTGTGCCTATACCATATGGAAATTTCTTGAGGAACGATTTCCCGATTATTCCTTGAAAACTTTGGATGAAATTCTCCATAAATCTATTGCCTTGAGTAAGATGAACTCTAGTGATCCTAGTTTTGGTAAATGTCTTTTTGAACTTGCCAATCTTAAGCATGCTAAAGGAGATGTTGGAATCATTAATGATATCATATTCAAAGCTATAAGAATTCATAAAAGTAACCACTTTGATCATTTATCTAATGAATTACCCTCTATAGGAAATGATAAGTCACAAGATCATGATGAACATGAATATTATGATGATGATGATGATGATAGTGACTTCGATCTTGATGATGCAATGAGACATTTTGGTCTTATGGCAAATCTTCGGGGATATGAATCAGGAGGAAAGGAATGGGTTCTTGATAGTGGATGTACTGATCATATGATCGGAGATGAAGAGATGTTTCGTGAGCTTGCTGAAAACAACGGCCCTCGAAAATATGTCACCTTTGGTGATAATTCAAAGGGTAAAGTGGTTGGCCTTAGTAAGGTGGCCATCTCACATGATAGTTCCATTCAAAATGTCATGCTCGTTGAATCTCTTGGCTACAACTTACTTTCAGTATCTAGACTTGCTGATTTCGGTTTGAATGTCCTATTTACTGAGGTAGATTGCCAAGTATTTCGTCAAGACAATCATAAAATGGTCTTTACGGGTATGCGTAGAGGTGATCTTTACATTGTCGATTTCTCTGAAAAGGCACAACCTAAAACTTTCTTTGTTGCTAAATCCTCAAAAGGTTGGTTGTGGCATAGACGACTTGGTCACGTTGGCATGAGAAACCTTGACAAGATTATTAAAGGAAATCATATCCTTGGAGTTAACGATGTCATATTTGATAAGGATAGACTTTGCAGTGCTTGTCAAGCAGGTAAACAGGTTGGAGGAAGACATCCCGTGAAGAACATCATGACCACAAGGAGGCCACTCGAGCTACTTCACATGGATCTTTTTGGTCCCAACGCCTACAAGAGTCTCGGTGGAAATTCTTTTGGTCTAGTTATAGTTGATGACTTTTCAAGATTTACGTGGGTGTTCTTTCTTAATGACAAGTCGCAGGTCCAGAAGATCTTCAGAAACTTCGCTAGGAAAGCCCAAAATCAGTTTGATGTGAAGATCAAGAAGGTTCGGAGTGACAACGGAACGGAGTTCAAGAACGCAAATGTGGACACCTTTCTTGACGAATAAGGGATTTCACACGAGTTCTCGGCTATGTACACACCTCAACAAAATGGAGTTGTTGAGAGGAAGAACTGGACGCTCATCGAAATGGCAAGAACGATGCTTGATGAATACAAGACGCCAAAGCACTTTTGGGCAGAAGCGGTTGAGACAGCTTGTCACGCAACAAATCGCTTATATCTTCACAAGCTACTCGGCAAGACGGCATACGAGCTCCTCACCGGTAACAAGCCTCAAGTTGGATACTTTCGAGTATTCGGCTCAAAGTGCTACATTCTTGATAAGCATCATCGTTCAAAGTTTGCTCCTAAATCTCATGAAGGTTTTCTACTTGGTTATGGATCAAACTCTCACACTTACCGTGTCTACAACAATTTCACCCGAAAGGTTGAAGAGACGGTAGATGTGAAGTTTGATGAATCTAATGGCTCGCAAGTAGAGCAATTGCCAATTGATGTAGGAGACAAAGACCCTTCAGAAGCAATTCAAGACTTGTCCATTGGCAAAATTCGTCCAACGGAGGTGAAGGAGAGTACTTCATCCGTCCAAGTGGAAGCTTCTACTTCACGACAAGGTGAACCAAGAATCGACATGGAAGCATCCACAAGTGGGACACATCAAGATGAAGAAAACGAGGAAATACGTCAAGACGAACATCAACAACCTCCTTCTCCACCACGACAAGAGAACGACGACGTCAACAATGAAGAAGGCCAAGAAGAAGAACAAGATGAAGAAGATGCTCAACGAAGACCCAAGCAAAAGCTCTCACGAGTTCGAGCAAGAATTGCCAAAGATCATCCCGTCGAGCAAATCCTCAATGATATACAAACCGGGAGAATCACTCGCTCAAAAACTCGTTTAGCTAACTTTTGTGAAAACTATCCATTCATCTCTAGCATTGAACCTATGAAGGTTGAAGAAGCATTGGAAGATCCAGATTGCATAAACGCTATGCATGAAGAGCTACATAATTTTGAGAGAAACCAAGTTTGGACATTGGTCGAGAAGCCCGACAACAACCACAACATCATTGGTACCAAATGGGTGTTTCGTAACAAGCAAGATGAAGATGGACAAGTGGTTCGCAACAAAGCACGTCTCATCGCCCAAGGTTACACACAAGTCGAAGGTATGGACTATGGTGAGACATATGCTCCTGTTGCTAGACTTGAGTCCATTCGCATCTTACTTGCCTATGCTAATCACCATAATATCACCTTGTGACAAGTGGACATTAAGAGTGCTTTTCTAAATGGTGAAATAGAGGAGGAAGTTTATGTCAAACAACCTCCCGGCTTTATCAATCCTAAGAAACCAAATCATGTTTACAAACTTCACAAAGCTCTTTATGGTCTTAAAAAAGCTCCTAGAGCATGGTATAAATGCTTGACCAAGTTCCTTACTACAAGTGGTTTTGAAATTGGTAATATTGATTCTACTCTTTTTACTAAAAGGGTTAATGGGGAACTATTCGTATGCCAAATTTATGTTGATGATATCATATTTGGTTCAACTAACCCTCTCTTTAGTGAAAAGTTTGGAAAGCTAATGTCAGAGAAGTTTGAGATGTCTATGATGAGTGAACTCAAATTCTTTCTCGGGTTGCAAATCAAGCAAACTAAGGAAGGTACATTTGTCTCTCAAACAAAGTACACCAAGGACTTATTCAAGAAGTTCAATGTGCAAGAATGCAAAGGTATGTCTACACCCATGCCTACTAGTGGACATAATGATTTGACCAAAGATGGTGAACCGGTTGATCAAAAGGTTTATCGCTCTATGATTGGTTCATTGTTATACCTATGTGCTCCACGTCCCGATATTATGCTAAGTGTGTGCATGTGTGCACGATATCAAGATGCTTCTAAAGATTGTCATCTTAAGACTGTGAAAAGGATAGTGAGATATTTAATCTATACACCAAATTTTGGCATTTGGTATCCTAAGAGGTCTTCTTTTGATCTTGTTGGCTATTCTGACTCGGATTATGCCGGAGACAAGGTTGATAGAAAGTCCACTTCGGGTACTTGTCAATTTCTTGGTAGATCTCTTGTGTCTTGGTCTTCCAAGAAACAAAACTCAGTATCCTTATCCACCGCCGAAGCGGAATACATTGCCGCTGGTTCATGTTGTGCTCAATTACTTTGGATGACCCAAACTCTTAAAGATTACGGGATTTATGTGAAACATGTTCCACTGCTTTGTGACAATGAAAGTGCTACCAAAATTGGTCATAATCATGTACAACATTCTCGAACTAAGCATATTGAAGTTCGTCATCATTTCATTCGAGATCATGTTGCTAAGGGTGACATCAATCTTAAGCATGTTCGCACCGATAAGCAATTAACGGATATATTCACTAAACCGCTTGATGAGAAAGTGTTTTGCAGGTTGAGAGGAGAATTGAACATCATTGATGCTTCGAACTTGGAGTAGAAACTCCACTGGATACATGCAAGACATGAGCTTATGACTAATCCATGATATATCTCTTATGATAACTATCCTATGTCTTGGATATATTTGCACCTTGCATGTTGTCTAACCCATGTAGGTGCTTGCTTGAATCTTATTCCATGAGATTGTGACTCACTCATATCTTGAGCAATCTCTACATCACCAAGACTCTACACAATAGTGGTTGAAGACAAGGAAGCACAAAACCATTCAACATATCCTTTGACAAATTCTATATTAAGCTTCATGATTGTCATTTTTGGATACACAAGTGCTCTTCCTTGCAAGAACTAACCCATGTAGGTAGATGAACTCAAACTCCAAGTGGTGCTCCCAACTCTTGATGAACTGCATCAACCTTGAGCACCCACACAAGTTCAACTACATGAGCAAGAACCACATCACCACCCAAGGTATGTTATTCCATCTTAGAGAAGCTTTACTCCAAGACATGAGTCAAAGAAACTCAACAAGATGTGAATACATCAAGATGCTTAAACGAAAAATGGTAACCCCATTTTGAGCTTAAACGATGAGTATGACCTATGATCAAGTGTCCTCACTTGACTCCTAAGTCAATATACTCTAACATAGGTGACTATGTCACCGCCCAATTCTAGATGAAGTTCTCTTGTGTTCATTTCTGCATTATTGCACTCGTCCCTTGCATATTTGTTTCTTTCTTTTTTAATCCAAAAAAACTTTATCTAGAAACTTTCATTTTTTTCTTTTGATCTTTGTTCTGCATATTTCTGCATCAAATTCCTTGCAAATCTTTCAGCTAATTCCCTGCAAATCTTTGTGAGATCTTACTTGTCTAGTGAGCTGAGGTGACAAGCGTTTTTCTCTGTGTAAACTCGGTTTCACCGACTTGCAATTTTCGGTCCAACCGAATCTTTCGGTACCACCGAAATATGCCACTCGGTGCCACCGACTTTGCAATCAGAAAAACAGTTTGCCACTTGTTCTACATTTCTTCTGATCCAGCTCCACTCAATGAATCTTGTCCTCTACAAGCATCACAATTTTATCCTCTGCTTTGTGCTGAATCTCAAGGACCAAACCTATTCGATGGATTCCAGGAAAAACCTTCTTGGAAATTGATGTCAAAGGGGGAGAGAGAGATCACATCAAAGCTTGTAGGAGAGAGAGATCACATCAAGGGAGAGAAACAGTCTCAAGGACCAAACCTACAAGAGAGAAAGTATTAAGGGGGAGAGAGAGACCTCAAGGGGGAGAGAAATACTCAAGGATCCCAGATGCTTGATGTTCAAGAGGAGAGATGCCACATGTCTTTTGGGGGGAAAGACATGTTCATATGAACTCATCTAAGTTCTATTCATATCCTTCAGCTCTGATTTTCTGTTTTCTATCTTCTCCCAATATCCCATGTAAGATTCAGGGGGAGCAAGACACCTAAGGGAAAGAAATCAGTCGAATTCATTGCATATCTTTATTCTTGGGGACATGTTTAATTCAATGTGGTACCTTGTACTCACTCTCTACATGTCATCCCAGTCTTGGTAGTCTTGTGGTTTCTTTTGTTTGCTCTGGCTAGTGGACGTACCTGTGTTATCTAACCTTGTTGTGCAGGTTCATTCCATCCTAAGCCAACTCAAGACCACAAGGTAAGTATATGCATCAAAATCATGAGTATGAGGAGTTCTTGCTTATCTACATACTGTTTGCAAGAAGGACTCATGAGCATGAAGGTATTTTCCTTGATAATCTTTTGCTCTGATGCATATGGCCAAGATGCATGTAACACATTGCCTACTCTGTCATGGTTATGCTCTCACATGTCTCTATATTTCATATTTACATGAGTGCATACATGTAGGGGGAGCCTATGCTTGTTACATGTCCTTCCAAAGCTTTACTTCCTGTTCTTTATATCTTTATCTAAAGCTTTGATGTATGTTGCCATCAATTACCAAAAAGGGGGAGATTGAAAGCACAAGTGCTCCCTAGGTGGTTTTGATAATTGATGACAACATATCTCTTGTTGGACTAACACTTCTATCTAGCATGTTTCAGATAAGTTCAACAATGGAGTGGCATGGACTAAAGGTTGTGGGAACTCCTTCAAGATGCTAAGGACAAAGGATTGGCTAAAGCTTCAAGCTCAAGACTCTTCACTTTTACATTTTAGTGATCCAAGATCACATTGAGTCCATAGGAAAAGCCAATACTATCAAGGAGGGATGATGTGTTGCTTAATGAGCCTCTTGCTTCATGTGCTTAGTGATATGCTCCAAAACCCTCAACTACTTTCCCATAATCCACATATGACCTAAACCCTAAGCCAAACTCGGTCCTACCGATTCTTCCTATCCGGCGCCACTGAGTTTCACTTGTCATAAGCCACTGCCAAACCCTAATCAGTTCGGTCTCACCGATGGGATCTCGGTCTCACCGAGATGGGCTTGCAAACTCTCTGTTACCCATTGCAATATTCTCGGTCCCACCGAGATATGCAATCGGTCCCACCGAGTTTGCTTGACCAAATCTTAGTTTCACTTATTATCCAAATCGGTCCCACCGAGTTTGAGTAATCGGTCAAACCGAGTTTTGGATTTACCCTAACCCTAGCACATCGGTCCCACCGAGTTGATCCAGTCGGTCCCACCGAAATCACTAACGGTCACTAGGTTTACATTTTCGGTCCGACCGAGTTTATTGATTCAGTTCCACCGAGATTGGAAAACTGTGTAACGGTTGGATTTTGTGTGGAGGCTATATATACCCCTCCACCTCCTTCTCATTCGATGAGAGAGCCATCAGAACACACACACCGTTCCAACTCATATGTTCTGAGAGAGAACCACCTACTCATGTGTTGAGACCAAGACATTCCATTCCTACCATATGAATCTTGATCTCTAGCCTTCCCAAGTTGCTTTCCACTCAAACCTTCTTTCCACCAAATTCAAATCCTATGAGAGAGAGTTGAGTGTTGGGGAGACTATCATTTGAAGCACAAGAGCAAGGAGTTCATTACCTACACACCATTTGTTACTTCTTGGAGAGTGGTGTCTCCTAGATTGGCTAGGTGTCACTTGGGAGCCTCCGACAAGATTGCGCGAGTCCACGAAGAAGCAACCTTGTAAGGGCAAGGAGATCGCCTACTTCGTGAAGATCTACCGCTAGTGAGGCAAGTCCTGTGTGGGCGATGGCCATGGTGGGATAGACAAGGTTGCTTCTTCGTGGACCCTTTGTGGGTGGTTGCTTCTTCGTGGACCCTTCGTGGGTGGAGCCCTGTGCGGACTCGTGCAACCGTTACCCTTGGATGGAGCCCTGTGTGGACTCGCGCAACCGTTACCCTTCGTGGGTTGAAGTCTCCATCAACGTGGATGTAGGATAGCACCACCTATCCGAACCACGGGAAAAAAATCCGTGTCTTCAATTGCGTTTGAATTCTCCAAACCCTTCTCTTTACATTCTTGCAAGTTGCATGCTTTACATTCCGCTGCTCATATACTCTTTGCATGCTTGCTTGATATGTATTGTGTGTGTTGAAATTGTGCCTAAACTCCACTTAAACCGAAAAAGCTTAAAAAATTGCAACTTTAGCACTAAGTGTCTAATCACCCCCTCTAGACACATCTACTTCTAGATCCTACATTAATACCCTGCTCCTGTGTGGTGGTGGATTGCCTCTTGGGCTGATGATGAACAATACAAGGGGAGAACGGCCTCCTGAGGTTGAGGTGTTCTTGTGCGTATGAACTTGTGTGTGTCTCTGGGCCTGATGAGTCCGTGCCCCTACTATGGTGGCTAGTCCTATTTGTAGAGGCCCTGGTCCTCTCCCCAAATGTCAAGCGGGAAGGGAGCCAACAATGGCGGGCTAATTTGAAGGGAGACAACTAGTACAAGCTATCCTGACAAAAGTAGTCTTCGCCTGCATAAAGTTCTGGTGGTGACACTGCTCTGGGCTCCACGGTGACCTCCGTCTTGAAGTCCATGGTCTTGGTCTTGTTGCACCGAAATGGCAACCTTTGCCTGAAGCCTTGGTACTGCGCAGTTGCACTTGCCCCCTTTGCACCAAAGAGGAAATAAGGACGCTGCGCGCGCTGGCGCCCGCCTGGTGTCGATCGTCACGGCTCACGTCACGAGAGCCTCGTGAGGTTTGCCTTGCCTTGATATCTCCGCTCCTCGTGAGCCTGCCTATCTAGGCCACTCTAGAGGAGGTCTTGCGTCGTCCGCCTCGCGAGGCTTGGCTCCTCGCGAGGGTCTTGGGTGCTTTGTTGGTGAAGATGGGCCGTACGGCCTGCTGGCTCAGCCACACCGCGGGCTGCAGGCAGGCAAGTCTGGGGACCCCCATTCCCAGAACGCCGACAGTAGCCTCCGGGGCCAAGGTGCGCGCGGGCTTGGTTTCGCGTCGAATCCAAGGGTCAAGTTCAGAGCACCGCTGACCCCCAAAGCCCGCGGCTTCGGTTGACGCGTGGTGGTTGATTGGACGTGGCGCCTCCATTTCCCCACGCCGTTTCAGCAACTACTTGACCCGACAAAAGGCTGACGCGGGCGGCACTTGCCTTCCTTGCTTCTTCCTTGCCTCACTCCAGATCCCCTTTCTTGCTCTTCGCCACTGCTACCCACAGATCTGCCCCGACCCCGCTCTGCATCTGCCGCCCATGGCACCGCTCAAGGTCAAGACTTCCTCGTCCCCGGCTTGGTACGAGCCCGCTCTTGAGGCACCTACTGTCACGAAGAAGAGCCGTGCCTCAGTGCGCCTGCTGACGGCGGGCGAGAGCAACGAGTGGGGGAAGACGGAGCTCCGGCTTGCCTCCGACGAGCCGGAGCCTGAGGGGACCACCTTCTTTCCCTTCTTCTCGAGCAGCGTTGCTGTCCAGTTGGTTCCTCCCTTCTCTGATTTCTTTTACGAAGTCCTCGACCACTATGGGCTGCAAGCGTTGCACCTCCATCCCAACTCTGTCCTCCTCCTGTCCATCTTTGCCTACTACTGTGAGGCTTACCTGGGCGTGATGCCGTCCGTGGCGCTCCTGTGCTATTTCTTCTTCCTCCGCATCAGCGAGGGCCACATCTCTGGATGCGCTAACTTCGTCGCGTCCGGCAAGGCCAACTCGATCTCAAGCACCGGGAGGAGGGCCGACAACATTCAATCCAAGTGGGCCATGGTGGACACCAAGCTCGCCCATCCGCGCCTAGTGTTGCCGACGGAGGCGCCTCGGCAAGGCAAGGAGTGGCCCAGCGCGGAGCTTGTCGACGAGCGGGCGTCGTCAGTGTTGGAGCAGATGATGGCTGACCTGAAGCCGGGTAATGCAAGGGCGGCTAAAATAACGGGAGCGATGCTCCTGAGGGAGTTCTTGATGCTGCGGGTCTCCCCACTCCAGGCGCGCGCGCCCCTTCTGGCAGCTTGAAGGAGGAGAGAACAAGGCCCGTCTGAGGCCGGGGGACCTGCCTGACGACGAACTGGACGCCGTCATGCGCCTCATAGTTGGAGACAACCAGGATTACCCGCCTAGCGCCTTCATTCCCCTGTTCCAACGCAAGGACCGGGAGGAATTCGTCGCCTCCAGGCTGACTTTTGATGCGCGCGGGCTGGTGCCGACGGTGCTTTCGGGAGCTCCTTCGGCGCCAAAGCCGGTGGAGGTGTCTTCTGGAAAGTCTCATAGAGAGGGGGAGGAGGATGACTCTGAGGAGACCCGGAAGAGGTGGAAGAGACCTCCCCTCCGAGCAAGGCCGAGATTCTCTGCGCCCTTCCTGAAGATGCTGAGGCCGACGCCTACCAAGGAGGGAAGGAGCAACCCCTTGTCTCAACGAAGGGTAGGTTGTCGCTGGTGGACCGTGGTGCGGCCTCCGCTCCAACACCTCCTAGGGCTGGATCCGGTTCCGCCTCCGCACCGCATGGCGCCACCGGAGCCCGAGCACCTGCTCCTTAGGTCCCGATGTTGTCGGGCCTCAAGCTTCATAAGCGAAGGGTGGAGTACCTTGCGGTGGACCGGTAGGTGTCTCGAACTTCGCTTGGTCCGTGCAAGTGCCTGTTCTTTTCTGACGCTCGCCTTTGGTTGATCAGGCTGACATCTTCGGCGAAGAAGAGGAAGGATGGTAAGGCGGCTGCGCCTCCCTCCGTAGAGCAAGGAGGCAACATCGCCCGCGCCTCCCCAGCCCAGTCGTCTTCGCGGGGCCAAGAGGATCCCCGTCGCATGGAGTCAGCCCCCATGGCTCCGTAGGCTCCAGGGGTGCCGATACTTGGCGCGGCTGATGAGGTCCCAACTGCTCCGGAGCCCGCGGTCTCCCAAGCCCTGGTGACGGCGCCACTTCCTCCTACTGCTGCGCCTCCACTCCTTGGTTCCTCTGCTCTAGCTGCCGTCTTGGAGCGTGCTTTTTCAGAGATGACCCAACTGCAGGCAGATCTCTTGAGCGCTGGCCCGCGCCTGGTGGTCGGGCGTCTAGAGTTGGCCTCCGGCTGGCTTCACTCTGACCTGGCGATACGCGCGGTGCTGGAACAGGCTATTGCGGCTTCCGAGAGGGAGAAGCAAGTGGCTGTCGGCGCTGCGGCCGACCATGAGGAGGTGCTGAAAGAGGCCCAGGCCGCCCATGACCGCTGCCAAGCGCTGGAGGACGAGTTGCGGAGCCTGTGCGATAAGCACGCCGAAGAGGCGCGCCGCCACGAAGTAGAGGAGAAGGAGATGAAGGCCTGGGAGGAAGGTGTCAAGAACCATGATGCTGAGCTGGCGGAGCTGGGGAAGAGGCAGGTTGCCGAGCACAACCGGTTGGAGGAGCTAGAGCAGAAGATGGGGGCGAAGGAGGCCGATCTCAACACCAAGGCGCGGGTTTTGGCCGAAGACCGTGTGGCCTTCGCCGATCTCGAGAAGAGATCTCGAGAGGCTCTGAAGACACTCTATGAGCATGGCCTAGAGAAGCCGCTGGATACTGACGAGGACGGCCCGCCCAGCTGCTTCCTCTCGTGGTGAAGGCGCTTGAGGAGGTCGTTGAGGGCCTCGGTCCCATGGCGGAGGCCGAAGCTCGCGTCCTATCTTCAGCCGATCTTACCCGCGTCCTCAGCCATCTGCACCTCCGCGACCCCAACGCCCAGTTTGATGAGCTGCTGGAGCCTGTGGCTGAAGATCTCTACGAGACCGCCGCTGCAGCCGTTCAAGGTCAAGTGGAGGCTTTGCTGGGGAAGTTCCGCGGCTTTGTCTCCGATCATCTGTCTGGTGATGCCACGAACCCTGCGGCTGGTGGCGAAGGTGAAGACATCATCGCCCACAGGGGAGCTCCTTCCGCAGGCGACGACGACATCCAGGGGTGACCCGCGGCTATTCTCCTTGTTTTATTCCTGTGACATACATCAGGCCTCGTGGAGGCGATTATACTTTTCATTTGGTATTGTGAGAACAGTATGCTTGTAATATTTGCTTTGAGATTCTGCGTTTTCCTTCCTTATTTGCCTTGTTCTGCATCGGCAGAGCCCGGCCCCGCGGATACCTCAACCGCCGTTGGGCCGATCGGAGACCAGGACGGACCAAGGAGTGAGGGGCTATGTGACCAGTTAGGCTCCTAAGTCGTGATGCTCAGGAGTCCCCCTTGACGTGCGAACATCATATAGGTAGAGTTCGTGAGGATAGATTAATGTTCTACGTCGGCAGAGCCCGACCCCTCGCATACCTCAACCGCCATTGGGCCGACTGGAGACCAGGACGGACCAAGGAGTGAGGGGCTACGTGACCAGTTAGGCTCCTGAGTCGCGATGCTTAGGAGTCCCCCTTGACATTCAAACAATTTCCATACCTGCCCTCGCCGAGGCCTCGGGAGGGGCGCGCGACGCCCAGGTCCGGGGGACCTGGTTGTGTGGCATGCGCTTGGGTGTGACCCAAGCGCAGCCCCCTCGCGTGACTCTCCCGAGGGGAGCCGTCGTGGTGAGGCTGGGCGCTGAGCTCTAGTCTCCCTGAGGTTGGTACGACCGTGGGGTCGCCCTCAGTTGTTTATCACCAGCGCTGAGCGTAGTGCTTCCGCTTGTGCACGGGCATAGCCGCTCCTCGGCAGTGTCAACAACCAGCACGGAGCATGGAGCTTCCACTTGGGCGTGGGATGGCCCCCTCCCCTCCGGGAGGAGCCCCCAGGGCGTGTACAGCCCCGCCCTGACACGTGGCTTGCACGGCAGGGCTGCGAGGTGTATTTGGGCACTCATGAGCCAGCGCGGGACTCACGAGGCCCTACCTCAAGGCGGGTTGCGTCTAGTCTTGAGTCTTGGTGACTATATGTCCCTGCAACGCGGTTAGATGCAAGCACTCTACGTCCTCAGGTCCCGGCCCTCGAGCGAGCTCAGTCGCCACTGGTATGCCAGGTCGCGATGCCGTGGTCAAGGCCAGGGGTGAGGGCTGGAGAGCCAGTAAGAGCTCCCGAGTCGCGATGCTCAGGAGCCCCCCTTTTAACGTGCAAGCAAATTGCATGGGGCGAACGGACCCATGGCGGGCGGTGATCAAACAGGTGATAGCAGTTGGCAGGTTAAGCCTGAAGAGCAGATTGCCTGAGATAAATGCAGGAAGGTACATGCCACTGGGTCCGGCCCGAGCGGCATGGGGATGATGTAGCTCGAGGGGCGCCCCAGCGAGGTAAACTTAGGAACATAAGCAAAAGGGATACATGCCATAGGGACGGACCCACGTGGCCTGGGAATAGTGAAGCCCGAGGGGCGCTCCCAGCTTAAATGAACTTGGAAGATGTCACTTGGGTCTGTAGACGAAGTAGAGCTGGTGCAGCTGAAGCCACACGTCAAAGGAATGACTCCTCATGAGCCACCGGGACCCTGAGCCCCGAGAGGCTCTGGGGCTCAGGAGGTTCCCTGAAGGCCGCCACCATCTCCTCCCGAACGGCATGGAACCTGGCCTCCTGAGCTGCCTGGACTTGCCGTACATGGCGCTGATGGGCCGACGCCACGTTCGGCAAGCCGAGGGGCATGCGAACGAAGCTGTGCGGTGGACCCTCACAGCGGCCCGCGCGCGATGGCCAGAAGCACTCCTGAGATGCGGCCCTGTTGAGCCCTGGGATGTTGATGTAGGAACGCAGCTCAGCACCCTCGCCTGGGTGGTGAGCCACGCTCTATGAGAGGCTGTCGCCACGCATGGCTCTTGCGTCTTGTAGCTCTTGGGTGGTCTTGGTGATGAACTCCTGGGTGGTGGGCATTCCTTGCACCATGCTCTCCTGAGGAACATGTGCCCCGAAGCACGCTTCCAAGTGGTGCCCAAGCGCCTCCCTCGTGAGATTGGCAAGGTCTGAGGCCCTCCAGAAGAGAGCCCCCGAGCCTTGCCTGAGGAGGGCGCCAGGCGCGCTTTCCTATGCGGTGGAGGGAGGCACCCCTGGAGCGGGCGCCGATCCTGACGAGGCTCCTAATGCGGCGCATCTTCTTGGGGTCCTTCACAGCGCATTAGCTTCTTCTTGGGGATGGTTTCCGGAGGGCGTTCACTTTTGCTGTCAGGGTTGTCGACTGCCGCGGCTTGGAAGGCGCGCTCGAGGGAGCACACCGCATCCCTTTCTTCATATGGGACCGTGATGATCCCTGCTTCCTAGCATCTTGAGGACGTTGTAGCCATGGTGAGTGACTGCCATGAACTTGGCCAGGGCTGGATACCCAAGGATGGCATTGTACGGCAGGCGGATGTGTGTGACGTCGAAGTCGATGAGCTCGGTGCGGTAATTCTTGCGCTCCCCAAAGGTGACAGGCAGGCGGACTTGCCCTATTGGTGAGGTGGAACCGTCGGTCACTCCTGAGAAAGGCTTGGTTTGCTGGAGCTGCTCATAGGGCACTTGGAGGTTGTCGAATGTGTCGGCGGATAGGACGTTGAGCCCTGCGCCGCCGTCGATGAGAGTCTTGGTGACTTGCACATTGCTAATGACTGGGGAGCACATCATAGGGAGCGTGCCAGCGGTGGCTGCGCACTTGAGCTGGTCGGCCGAGCTGAAGGTGATGGCGCACTGGGACCACCAGAGCGGGCACGTGGCCTTGAGCTTGGGGAGCGCCGCGTTCACCTCGCGAGCTAACTGTTTGAAGATGCGCTGAGAGGCTGGGGCCTGAGCACCGCCCAAGATGCAAGCGACTGCGCGCGGCTCCTGGAAGCCCCAGCCCCCTCGTCATGGTGGTGGTCGTCGTTCCTCCTTGGCGGCGGCAACGGGGGAAGACCAGCGTTGCCCTGGGGGCGATCCTCACGAGGCGGGTCCCTCCAGGCGCCCTCGCGAGGTTGGTCCTACGAGCGGTCCTCACGAGGCCGGTCACGCCACTCCTGGCGCGGGCTACAGTCGTCCTAGCGTCCGCCTCCGCGTCCTCCTCCATGGCCGTAGCCCCGGTCGTTGCGCTTGGGGCGTCGGCCAAAGCGTCCTTCCCGAATGGCTCTGAGCTCTTGACAGTCGCTGGTGTTGTGGGTTTTCAGGTTGTGGAAGGCGCAGAATGGGCGTCCATTCTTGGATGGCTTGGGCTGATCTCTGCCTCGCTTGGTGTCGGGCTCTGTTGCGAGCACTACTGCTTCCTTGCGCTTCACGTCCTTGGCCTTGGTCTTCTTTTCCTCCACTCCGGCAGCTGGCAGCTCAAGGAGAGAGAGGCGCCCCTCCTCAGGTCTTGCGCACCTGGTCGCTAGATTGAATAGCTCCTGAGATGTGCAAAGCTCCTCATGGATTGCCAGCTCTTCCTTCATCTTGACGTCGTAGACGCCATCAGAAAACGCGGAGATGATGGCCTCGTCCGTGACCTTGGGATCTTGAGGCGAGTGCTGTTGAAGCACTGGATGTACTTCTGGAGGGTCTCTCCTGGCTGCTGCTTGATGCGGCGCAGGTTGCCCGCGACCGGTGGGCGGTCACGAGTGCCCTGGAAGTTGGCGACGAAGCGGTCGTGCATCTCATCCCAGGAAGAGATCGAGCCATGCTGCAGGTTCAGGAGCCAGGAGCGGGCCCCATCCTTGAGAGCCATGGGAAACCAGTTCGCCATGACTTTTTCGTCGCAGTTGGCCGCTTCAATGCTCAACTCATAAAGCTGCAGGAACTCCGCGGTGTCGGCGGTGCCGTCGTACCGACGAGGCAGATCTGGCTTGAACTTACCCGGCCAGGCAACACTGCGCAGCTCAGGGGTGAAGGCGCGGCAGCCTGCCGTGGTTGCCGGGGCCCACTTCGGGGGCAGAGCTTGGTCTTGGCGGGGTCCATGCTGTGCCAGCACGGAGGCGCACGGTCTTGACGAGGTGGCGCCGGGAGCGCTGGTGCAGCTTCTCGCGGCCGCGGGATTTCTTGGCAGCTCCTTTCTTCATGCGCGAGCGCCGGACGCGGCGGTTCACGCCGCGGAGGCGCATGCCTTGGTGCCAAGGCACCGTCTTGGGGTCGAGGTGGTGGAGGCATGCCATGAGCCCCGTCGCCCGCGGCCTGCTGAGGGGGAGGCAGAGAGTGGGACGGTGCCAGAGAGCCCCCGCAGCACGGATGAGCTCGACGACGCGGTCGAGCCACTCCTCATAGACGTCGTCGACGGGGTGGTAACGCAGGAGCTTGTTCGCCGTGATGAGCATGGCCCGTGCCTCCATGGGAGCGCGGTGCACGTGAGACGAAGAGCCAGAAGGGGTGAGTGATGGAGTAGCGGTGCGGTCGTCCTGCTGCACCGAAGGATGTTGCGAAGACGCCTGCTGCTCATTTCCCACCTGGCCGGTGGCAGTGTTGGCGGCGGGGGACAGAGAATGACGAGGCGGCCCGCCGACGGGAGCCGTCTGAGCGATGCGGGCGGCAAGGGCAGCCCGATGCTCAGCTCTAGCGCGGCGAGCGTCTGATGGAAGGGAAGCTACGGCACACCCCTACCTGGCGCGCCAAATGTCAGGGTATGGGGTCCCGGTAAACCCTTAAGGTTCAAACACTGGGGTGCGCGCAAAGTCTTTCCGTCCAACCGATCTACGCTATAGCTCGCTAGAATCTTATGGACGAACTCGATCAACTCACAACACAGAAGGACACAGGGTTTATAGTGGTTCGGGCCACCGTTGTGGTGTAATACCCTACTCCAGTGTGGTGGTGGATTGCCTCTTGGGATGATGTTGAACAATACAAGGGGAGAACGGCCTCCCGAGGTTGAGGTGTTCTTGTGCGTATGAACTTGTGTGTGTCTCTGGGCCTGATGAGTCTTTGCCCCTTCTATGGTGGCTAGTCCTATTTATAGAGGCCCTGGTCCTCTCCCCAAATATCGAGCGGGAAGGGAGCCAACAATGGCGGGCTAATTTGAAGGGGGACAGCTAGTACAAGCTATCCTAACAAAAGTAGTCTTCGCCTGCACAAAGTTCTGGTGGTGACACTCCTCTGGGATCCACGGTGACCTCCGTCTTGCAGTCCATGGTCTTGGTCTTGTTGCACCGAAATGGCAACCTTTTCCTGAAGCCTTGGTACTGCGCGACTGCGCTTGCCCCCTTTGCACCAAAGAGGAAACAAGGACGCTATGCGCGCTGGCGCCCGCCTGGTGTCGATCGTCATGGCTCACATCATGAGAGCCTCGTGAGGTTCACCTTGCCTTGATATCTCTGCTCCTCGTGAGCCTGCCTAGCTAGGTGATACGTCTCCAACGTATCTATAATTTTTGATTGCTCCATGCTATATTATCTACTGTTTTGGACTATATTGGGCTTTATTTTCCACTTTTATATTATTTTTGGGACTAACCTATTAACCGGAGGCCCAGCCCAGAATTGTTATTTTTTTGCCGATTTCAGTGTTTCGAAGAAACAGAATATCAAACGGAGTCCAAACGGAATAAACCTTTCTGGAACGTGATTTTCTTCCCGAATATGACCCAGGAGACTTGGACCCTATGCCAAGGAAGCTTCGAGGTGGGCACGAGGTAGGGGGGCGCGCCCTATACCCCCAGGCGCGACCCCCACCCTCGTGGGGCCACCGAAGCTCCACCGACGTACTTCTTCCTCCTATATATACTTACATACCCCCAAACGAACAGATACGGAGCCAAAAAAACCTAATTCCACCGCCGCAACTTTTTGCATCCATGAGATCCCATCTTGGGGCCTGTTCCGGAGCTCTGCCGGAGAGGGACGTCATCACGGAGGGCTTCTACATCATCATAGCCTCTCCGATGAAGTGTGAGTAGTTTACCTCAGACCTTCGGGTCCATAGTTATTAGCTAGATGGCTTCTTCTCTCTTTTTGGATCTCAATACAAAGTTCTCCCCCTCTATTGTGGAGATCTATTTGATGTAGTCTTCTTCTTTTTTGTGGTGTGTTTGTTGAGACCAATGAATTGTGGGTTTATGATCAAGTCTATCTATGAATAATATTTGAATCTTCTCTGAATTCTTTTATGTATGATTAGTTATCTTTGCAAGTCTCTTTGAATTATCAGTTTGGTTTGGCCTACTAGATTGGTTTTTCTTGCCATCGGAGAAGTGCTTAGCTATGGGTTCGATCTTGCGGTGTCCTTTCCCAGTGACAGAAGGGGCAGCAAGGCACGTATTGCATCGTTCCATCAAGGATAACAAGATGGGGTTTATTTCATATTGCATGAATTTATCTCTCAACGTCATGTCATCTTGCTTAAAGCGTTACTCTGTTTTTAACTTAATACTCTAGATGCATGCTGGATAGTGGTCGATGAGTGGAGTAATACTAGTAGATGCAGAATCGTTTCGGTCTACTTATCACGGACGTGATGCCTATATACATGATCATGCCTAGATATTCTCATAACTATGCTTAATTCTGTCAATTGCTCAACAGTAATTTGTTCACCCACCGTAGAATACTTATGCTCTTGAGCGAAGCCACTAGTGAAACCTATGGCCCCCGGGTCTATTTTAATCATATCAATCTCCATCACTTTAATTTGGTTTGCTTTTTTACTTTGCCTTTTACTTTTCACTTTGCATCTCTATACCAAAAATACCAAAAATATTATATCTATAAGATCTCACTCTCGTAAGTGACCGTGAAGGGATTGACAACCCCTAATCGCGTTGGTTGCGAGTAGCTATCGTTTTGTGTAGGTACGAGAGACTTGAGTGTGGTCTCCTACTGGATTGATACCTTGGTTCTCAAAAACTGAGGGAAATACTTACGCTACTCTGCTGCATCATCCTTTCCTCTTTGGGGAAATCCAACACAAGCTCAAGAGGTAGCAAGAAGAATTGCTTGCGCTGTTGCCGGGGAGTCTATGCAAAAAGTCAACATACCAAGTACCCATCACAATCCCTATCTCTCGCATTACATTAGTTGCCATTTGCCTCTCGTTTTCCTCTCCCCCACTTCGCCCTTGCCGTTTTATTCGCCCTCTCTTTCTCAATCTCCTTCTCCGCCTCTCTTTTTCGTTTGCCTTTTGCTCGCTTGCCTTTTTGTTTGCTCGTGTGTGGATTTCTTGTTTGTTGCGATGGCTCAACCGAGATTTGGTGATCTTCACCTTAAAAGGTTAGAGGAGATCGAAAACAATGTTAGGAAGTTTATGGTTTTGCAATTTGAGCATAATAATTTCTTTAGAAATGAGCTTAAGGAACAAAAAAGTTTTATGAGTTATATGAATAAAGAGCTTGATGATATGTCTAAAGAATTTGATGGTATAAGATCCCAAATTGCTCGTCTAGAAAAGATGACTGCTGAAATTTCGGATATGCAAGCCACCTTAGTCAATAAGATGGCCGCTAAACCGAATTCCTATGAAAATCAAGATGAAGATCTAAAAGTTATTGATGTGTCTCCTATCAAATCTTTGTTTTGCAATATGAATCTTGATGAAACTGAATATGATCTTCCTTTACCTAGAAGGCGTTCTAAAAATTCGGAGTATTTAGATCTTTATGATGAAATTGATGAAAGTGGGATTGAAAGAAATAAAAATCTAGATGTTACTAAACCCACTATATTGGATTTCAAGGAATTTAATTATGAAAGTTGCTCTTTAATTGATTGTATTTCCTTGTTGCAATCCGTGCTAAATTCTCCACATGCTTATAGTCAAAAGAAAGCCTTCACCAAACATATTGTTGATGCCTTGATGCAATCTTATGAAGAAAAACTTGAGTTGAAAGTTTATATCCCTAGAAAACTCTATGATGAGTGGGAACCAACTATTAAAAAAATTAAAGATCATGAGTTTTATGCTTTGTGTGATTTGGGTGCTAGTGTCTCCACTATCCCCAAAACTTTGTGTGATTTGCTAGATTTCCACGATTTTGATGATTGCTCTCTAAACTTGCATTTTGCGGATTCTACTATTAAGAAACCTATGGGAAGGATTAATGATGTTCTTATTGTTGCAAATAGGAATTATGTGCCCGTAGGTTTCATTGTTCTTGATATAGATTGCAATCCTTCTTGACCTATTATTCTTGGTAGACCTTTCCTTAGAACGGTTGGTGCGATTATTGATATGAAGGAAGGGAATATTAGATTTCAATTTCCATTAAAAAAGGGCATGGAACACTTTCCAAGAAATAAAATAAAATTGCCATATGAAAGTATCATGAGAGCCACTTATGGATTGCCTACCAAAGATGGCAATACCTAGATCTATCCTCGCTTTTATGCCTAGCTAGGGGCGTTAAACGATAGCGCTTGTTGGGAGGCAACCCAATTTTATTTTTAGTTTTTTGTGTTTTTATTCTGTTAGGGAATAAGTAACGCCTCTACCTTCTGTTTGGATGTGGTTTTGTGTTTTAATTAGTGTTTGTGCCAAGTTAGACCTATTGGATCTTCTTGGATGATAGTTATTTGATCTTGCTGTAATTTCCAGAAACTTTGCAATCAGTGGCCGAATTGTTAAAAATCACCAGAACGCGATAAAATACTGATTCCAATTGCTGCTAATCAATAAACAAATTTTCTAGGTCGTCCAATTTTGGTAGATTTGTTGGAGTTCCAGAAGTTTGCGTTAGTTACAGATTACTACAGACTGTTCTGTTTTTGACAGATTCTGTTTTTCGTGTGTTGTTTGCTTATTTTGATGAATCTATGGTTAGTAAAATAGTTTATAATCCATAGAGAAGTTGGAACACAGTAGGTTTAACACCAATATAAATAAATAATGAGTTCATTACAGTACCTTGAAGTGGTCTTTTGTTTTCTTTCTCTAACGGAGCTCACGAGATTTCTATTGAGTTTTGTGTTGTGAAGTTTTCAAGTTTTGGGTGCATTCTTGTGATGGATTATGGAACAAGGAGTGGCAAGAGCCTAAGCTTGGAGATGCCCATGGCACCCCCAAGATAATCCAAGGACACCAAAAAGTCAAATCTTGGGGATGCCCCGGAAGGCATCCCCTCTTTCGTCCACTTCCATCGGTAATTTACTTGGAGCTATATTTTTATTCACCAACATGATATGTGTTTTGCTTGGAACATCTTGTATTATTTGTGTCTTTGGTTGTTAGTGTGCCACAATCATCCTTGTTGTACACACATTTTTAGAGAGCCATACATGAATTAGAATTTGATAGAATACTCTATGTGCTTCACTTATATCTTTTTGAGCTAAGTAGTTTTGCTCTATGTGCTTCACTTATATCTTTTGAGCGCTATAATTTTGCTCTATGTGCTTCACTTAGATCTTTTAGAGCACGGTGGTGGATTTGTTTTAAAGAAACTATTGATCTCTCATGCTTCACTTAAATTATTTTGAGAGTCTTAATATCATGGTAATTTGCTTAATAGTAACATGCTTGGTATTCAAGATTTGTGAAACTTTCTTTTGAGTGTGTTGAATACTAGGAAAAGTTGGATGCTTGATAATTGTTTTGAGATATGGAGGTAGTAATATCAAAGTCATGCTAGTAGAGTAATTGTGAATTTGAGAAGTGCTTGAGTTAAAGTTTGCAATTCCCGTAGCATGCACGTATGGTAAACGTTATGCAACAAATTTGAAACATGAGGTGTTATTTGATTGTCCTACTTATGAGTGGCGATCGGGGACGAGCGATGGTCTTTTCCTACCAATCTATCCCCCTAGGAGCATGCGCGTAATACTTTGGTTTTTGATGGCTTGTAGATTTTTGCAATAAGTATATGAGTTCTTTATGACTAATGTTGAGTCCATGGATTATACGCACTCTCACCCTTCCATCATTGCTAGCCTCTACGGTACCGTGCATTGCCCTTTCTCACATCGAGAGTTGGTGCCAACTTCACCGGTGCATCCAAACCCCGTGATATGATACACTCTTTCACACATAAACCTCCTTATATCTTCCTCAAAACAGCCACCATACCTACCTATTATGGCATTTCCATAGCCATTCCGAGATATATTGCCATGCAACTTTCCACCATCCAGTTTATCATGACACATTCATCATTGTCATATTTCTTAGCATGATCATGTGGTTGAGATAAGTATTTGTGGCAAAGCCACCGTTCGTAATTGTTTCATACTTGTCACTCTTGATTCATTGCATATCCCGGTACACCGCCGGAGGCATCCATATAGAGTCATACGTTATTCTAGTATCGAGTTGTAATCATTGAGTTGTAAATAAATAGAAGTGTGATGATCATCATTCAATAGAGCATTGTCCCAAAAAAAAGAGAAAGGCCAAAGAAAAAAAGAAGGCCCAAAAAAAGAGAAAATAAATAAAAAGGGGCAATGCTACTATCCTTTTTTCCACACTTGTGCTTCAAAGTAGCACCATGTTCTTCATATAGAGAGTCTCTTGAGTTATCACTTTCATATACTAGTGGAATTTTCATTATAGAACTTGGATTGTATATTCCAACAATGGGCCTCCTCAAGTGCCCAAGGTCTTCGTGAGCAGGCAAGTTGGATGCACACCCACTTAGTTTCTTTTGTTGAGCTTTCATACATTTATAGCTCTAGTGCATCCGTTGCATGGCAATCCCCACTCCTTGCATTAACATCAATCGATGGGCATCTCCATAGCCCATTGATTAGCCTCGTTGATGTGAGACTTTCTCCTTTTTGTCTTCTCCACATAACCCCCATCATTATATTCTATTCCACCCATAGTGCTATGTCCATGGCTCACGCTCATGTATTGTGTGAAAGTTTATGAGTTTGAAATTATTAAGGTATGAAACAATTGCATGGCTTGTCATCGGGGTTGTGCATGATGAGAGCATGCTTGTGTGACGAAAATGGAGCATGACTAAACTATATGATTTTGTAGGGATGAACTTTCTTTGGCCATGTTACTTTAAGAAAACATAATTGCTTTGTTGGTTTGCTTGAAGTATTATTATTCTCTATGTCAATATGAACTTTTTTCTTGAATCTTCCTAATCTGAATATTCATACCACAATTAAGAAGATTTGCATTGAAATTATGCCAAGTAGCACTCCGCATCAAAAATTCTCTTTTTATCATTCACCTACTCGAGGACGAGCAGGAATTAAGCTTGGGGATGCCTGATACGTCTCCAACGTATCTATAATTTTTGATTGCTCCATGCTATATTATCTACTGTTTTGGACTATATTAGGCTTTATTTTCCACTTTTATATTATTTTTGCGACTAACCTATTAACCGGAGGCCCAACCCAGAATTGTTGTTTTTGCCTATTTCAGTGTTTCAAAGAAACGAAATATCAAACGGAGTCCAAACGGAATAAACCTTTCTGGAACGTGATTTTCTTCCCGAATATGACCCAGGAGACTTGGACCCTACGCCAAGGAAGCTTCAAGGTGGGCACGAGGTAGGGGGCGCGCCCTATACCCCCAAGCGCGCTCCCACCCTCGTGGGCCCATTGAAACTCCACCGACGTACTTCTTCCTCCTATATATACTTACATACCCCCAAACGAACATATACGGAGCCAAAAAAACCTAATTCCACCGCCGCAACTTTTTGCATCCATGAGATCCCATCTTGGGGCCTGTTCCGGAGCTCTGCCGGAGAGGGACGTCATCACGGAGGGCTTCTACATCATCATAGCCTCTCCGATGAAGTGTGAGTAGTTTACCTCAGACCTTCGGGTCCATAGTTATTAGCTAGATGGCTTCTTCTCTCTTTTTGGATCTCAATACAAAGTTCTCCCCCTCTATTGTGGAGATCTATTTGATGTAGTCTTCTTCTTTTTTGTGGTGTGTTTGTTGAGACCAATGAATTGTGGGTTTATGATCAAGTCTATCTATGAATAATATTTGAATCTTCTCTGAATTCTTTTATGTATGATTAGTTATCTTTGCAAGTCTCTTCGAATTATCAGTTTGGTTTGGCCTACTAGATTGGTTTTTCTTGCCATGGGAGAAGTGCTTAGCTTTGGGTTCGATCTTGCGGTGTCCTTTTCCACTGACAGAAGGGGCAGCAAGGCACATATTGCATCATTGCCATCGAGGATAACAAGCTGGGGTTTATTTCATATTGCATGAATTTATCTCTCTACATCATGTCATCTTGCTTAAAGCGTTACTCTGTTTTTAACTTAATACTCTAGATGCATGCTGGATAGCGGTCGATGAGTGGAGTAATAGTAGTAGATGCAGAATCATTTCGGTCTACTTGTCACGGACATGATGCCTATATACATGATCATGCCTAGATATTCTCATAACTATGCTCAATTCTGTCAATTGCTCAACAGTAATTTGTTCACCCACCGTAGAATACTTATGCTCTTGAGAGAAGCCACTAGTGAAACCTATGCCCCCCGGGTCTATTCTCATCATATCAATCTCCATCACTTTAATTTTGCGTTGCTTTTTTACTTTGCGTTTTACTTTTCACTTTGCCTTTTACTTCTCAGGAGGCCGTTCTCCCCTTGTATTGTTTATCATCAGCCCAAGAGGCAATCCACCACCACACCGGAGTAGGGTATTACACCACAATGGTGGCCCGAACCAGTATAAACCCTGTGTCCTTTTGTGTTGTGAGTTGATCGAGTTCGTCCGCAAGATTCTAGCGAGCTAGAGCGCAGATCGGTTGGAGGGAAAGACTTTGCGCGCACCCCAATGTTCGAACCTTAAGGGTTTGCCAGGACCCCATACCCCGACATTTGGCGCACCATGTAGGAGTGCGCCGGAGCCTTTTCTCCGCCAATTAGGTCTCCGAAGTTCACCGGCTATGATGTCTGGCAACCCAAGTGCCGGATCCGACCGCTGGGTAGCCTGGCCGGCCTGGATAGCGCCGCCTGCCCATGAAGATCTCGACCGCGCATCCCAGGCGGCGTGGGCGTCACCAAGCTCTGCCGGGCGTGGACAACACGGCCATGCATCATCCACCCTCACCCCGCGGCAAGCACGAGCCGCGGCGAGAGCAGCAAGTCACGCTGCTGCAACGGCACCGCACTCACGGCGGGAGCGAGCGAACATGCGGGCAGCACTCATAGTGGCAAGGGAGCTCCTGCGATGCAGGCTGATGGAGAGCGGCAGGGACACGCTGCTTGAGCGTGTTACTGAGCTCCTAGACGCAGCGGCATCAGGAGCGCCACCCTTCAGCTATCGACTTCCCCCCAGGCCAATGCAAGGTCGCGTGGCAAGCCTCACCACATCTGCGCGCCGTCAACTATGCCCGGGGGCTTCACCAACATCAGCACGACCGGCGGCGTAGGGGGCTCCAATCCCCCCATGCCGCCCTCGAGAAGCACGAGCGCAAGTGTCACCCCCAAGGCCCCAGCCGGATGCCATATTATCATCCCCAGGATGCCATCATGGGCGGAGCAACATGGAGTGTGGGGCACCACGGCGAGGTGTTCGGGGTAGCGGCCCTGGAAGCCTACGTGCCCCGCATGATGGACCAAGGGTACGCACCAGAGGACGACATCGGCTCATTCGTTGGGGAAGACTGGGGAGAAGGGGCGCTAGGAGTCGAAGCCTTCTAAGAGCCAGCAGAGAACCACGGCGATCGTGCCGACAACGGCAACTACAGGGTACCGCTAACCTCTCAGGAACATGCTTATGCTAACCACGGGCTATCGATGAATCAGGTTGCAGCACTGATCGACTACCCTGGCACGGCGGCACCCATCCCAACAAGGGAGACACACTAGGGGCCTCCGAGAGGGAGCCAGGATCAAGGCCCCTCACCAAGGCACGCGAAACCAGGGGACACCCGGAGGTAGGCCCTCTGTCGGGGTGGCCTCAACGACCCTTCCTCCGGCAGAGGACCCGTGGTCGCCGAGGGAACCACTGGCGTCCTCTTTCCCTCCTTTGTGCCGTCCTGGTCTCCGGCGGCTCAAAGGAGGTCAAGAGTGGTGCAAGGTGGGGCCCTTTGTCTGGCGATATGAAGCAAGGCCAGTACCTGTGAAGAAGGCCCGGTGCCTGTGAAGCTCACCGCCTATGACACTCTCACGTAATAATGAGTTGGGGCTGTACACGCCTCGGAGTCTCAGGAGCGCTGGCCTCAGGCCCTGGGGCTCCCTCCCACGCCTAGTGGACAGCACTTAGCTCCGCGCTGGTGAGAAAACTTGAAGACCTGAAGACTAGACTAGGTGCCGGACGCGGCCTTTTGCTTTGGATCTTTCTTTCTGTGGCTTTGCTTTCTGATTCTGGACTTAAGTTGGAGCTGAATTTTTATCGTTGCGTGCGGGGGGTGCCTTTTCTCATTTGAGCCGTTTCTCGCCTTCTGGATCTTGTTTGGTTTTGGGACTCATGTCCGTCGCCTCTCCCTCGCAAAGCTCCTCACGAGCCGGACCGCGCAGAGTACGCGCTAGCACTACGCCTGGTGCTCACCCTTTCCGGGACTCCCCTTCAAACAGGGTGATAGGCTCCGCAGGATTCTCAGGGACTCGTCGCCTCATGACTCAGCCCTAAGCAGGCACTGACTAAGGTAATCCACGTCTGGAAACTCAACCCCAGCTTCGCGAGCTCACGAGGACACATACCCACATCACATAGGAAAGTAAAAAACTGCGGTTTGCTTACACGAGGGGCTCCCCCTCTCAAAATTCTCTCACAAGTTTTCCAAGGGCAACGCCCGAGTTTTGCGTGCAGAATAAAACAACAGGAGAATATGGGATCAGCCAGAGATATCGCTCGCTACGTCGTCCAGGGACGCGTCGCTCGCATCATCATCGCCTTCGTCGAAATCGTCGTCACCGTCGGCAACGCCCGCATCACCGTCGTTGACCATGCCACCTTCGTCTGCGGCAAGCACCACCCATCATTCTCCGAGGTGAAGGCCCTGACCAACGTGTCGACATGATCCTCTACCCAATGCGCCAAGTCGCCCCGGATGGCGATGGGGGCGCAGGAGCAATGGCGGCATCAAAGTCGAAGTTGGGGTCGGTGTTCAGGAGGTGGCTGAAGACACGGGAGAAGGCGCGCTGAAGCAAGCCACGACCCCTCTCCTCCACAAGCTGCCGAGCTCTGGCAGATTGAGCCTACAGGCGTGTCACCACCTCCGTGAAGAAGGTCAGGTGGCTGGTGTAGTCGCTCGAGTGAGGGGTCTGGGTGTTCTCGTCGCAAATATAGCCCAGGGCGGTGTTGGCCTTATTCCGAAGGTCTTGGAGCATAGGGCCATGCACATGCTCAAGCGTTCATCGTTGGAGCACTTCTTCTCTATTTTGCCGAGCGACGGCCTCTGCATCATCAACTCGCCTCCGGAGGGAAAGCAGCTCGGCGCGGGCGGAGGCCAGGTCCGCCTGCGCTGTAACCAGGGCGGTGGTTGTGGCCTCAGCACGCCTCTCGGCCTCATCCTACCTGGGCCTGAGGGCGGCGGCCCTGCCCGCGCCCTCCTGTCCGGCGAGCTCAAGCCTTAAGCAGTACCTGCCCTCCAGATTGGCACGAACCTCGACTATCCGGCGATTGATCTCTTCTTCGACTCCGGCCTCACGGGCCCCGATGGCATCTTCAGCTTGAGCGACTTGGCGCTCCCTCGTCTCTAGCCGCTCGAGCTCGAGGCTGCGCTCCATGGCCTCCAGGGCCAGCGCCTCCTTGTGCCGCCAGATCTCCTCTTCCTTCGCAAGCGTCCCCCTCATCGATGCGAGGGCGGCCCCGCGCGCCTCGACTTGCTGCTCAAGGGACGTGCTCCAGGCCTGGAGCTCCCATGCATGCTCCTCCGCAGCCTCGCGGCGGCGATCGGCCTCGTGAGCTTCCTCCAAAGCTCGCGAGCGGGCCTCATTGGCAATCTTGAGGGACACCTCAGCCTTCGCGTTCTCGAGGTCGCGATGATAATGGCTAAGGTTGATGGCCACTCACAGCTTGCGCCGCTCCACCAACCGAAGACCTTCGGCCTCAAGACGCGAGTCGACTCCAGCAAGCTCTTCACCAAGGCGGTTCATCGCGCCCATCGCCTCCTGGAAGAGCTCGTGGCGGACCACGCTGTGCCCGCGCTCGAGCTCGAACGCTCGCCCCATCTCGTCCTCCGCCTCGGGGGCCGCGGGTGGAGCATCAAGTGGCGCGCCATCTCCCGGTTGGAGGCTGGGGGCTGGCATGGTCCCAGGCGTCAGCTGATCCTCATGAGGGGTCCGAACCGAGCAAGGCCTGCTGCTTGAAGGAGGCTCCAACATCGAGGCTAGCCATCCACCAACCATGACCAAGGTAGGAGCCCTTGGCACACCCGCTGCGCTCCAAGCAAGGCCGCGTAGGAAGGGCGGCGAAGGCACGAGCTCGGGGCGCTTTGACAATGGACCAGCTCCCGAGGCTGACCCCGCGCTGTGGGCGGTATCTGAGCCTGAAGCACTAGAGTTTGGTGAGTACGATGGGATGAGAGGGAGCTGCTTCTCTAAAGGTTTCGCGACCTTAGTAGAAGGGGACCTGAGGGGGCAATCGTCAGGAAGGGAAGGTGGCACATAGAAGGTCACCAAGGAGAGGTACTTACTCGTCGATGGTGATGTACTTCCGTCGTTTCAATGGTCCGAAGACGCTGCCACCGCTAGGGGATCCCTTCCTCTTGCGGAGCTCCTCGAAGTCCACGGAAAGGTGGCCGAAGCGCTAGACGTGACGGCCGGAGCGTGGAGCCAAAGAAGAACCAAGAGGAATGGCTTCAGGAGAGCCCGGCTGCGGCAAACAGCCCGGCTCTCTCGCGCTGCGACCTCCCAAGGCCCCTGAAGTCTCGGCCTTGGGAGCCGCACGCTGCACCTCATCAGCAACTGGCACCTCAGGAGAGGAGTCGCAAGCTCCCGAGGACGATGCCCCTAGATCACTGCTCGGCACATGCTTCTCAGCACCTGAGCAGCCGGCCCCCGTCGCAGCTCGCTCCCCCGCACCATCACCTGGGGTGAGCTCGTCACCGGCGGTGAAGAATGGGACCACGATGACGGGATTCTCGCAGGGTCCCTCCAAGCCAATTAGGCACAGCCCCCACTCATCAAAGGAAGGCATGGTCATGACGAAGGTATCCTTGTTCTCACTGCGGTACAACATGCAGCTCTTCCTAGGCATCTCGTCCGGCAGAGGGACACCAGATAGCACTGTGAGCACAGTTTGCCGCGCATCAAGAGGAAGCCCCTCCTCCTGAAACCTCATATTGTCCCGACTGCTGAGCAAGTCCCAAATCGTGCGAGAATGACGCTGAAGTGAGGCAACTCGACGCCTAACGAACTCCCTCACCACCATGGGCGCAGTCACCCCAAGGTCATTCAACCACCGCAGCCTGGCCCAGACGGGGGCAAGGCAGGGGCTCGTGAGCCTCTAGTGACTCCAGCCAGAGTTTGGAATGGCAGGCCCCACCGGAGCGTGGAGCAGAGGGTTGAGCATGCCGGCATCAACCAACACCCATCGCATGCGGAATTCGCTCGTGGATGAAGGAAGCTTGAAGTCGATCCCATGCATGCTGTCGCCGCCACGGCCTGAAAGCCCACGCACCCTGAGCTCTACCGGGCACCGATGAGATGTAGCGAGAAGAAGTGGCGAAGGAGTGCCATGGAGGGGGTGATGCCCACCATGGCCTCACACACGAAGGAGAAGACGGCAAGGAGGGTCATAGATTGAGGGTCGAGATGAAGCATATGGATCTGGTAGTGCTCGAGCACCACGTTGAAGAAGGCGGAGAATGGAGGAAGCAGGCCGGCCCAGCGGGCGTCAATGAAGATCGGGATCTCGGTGACTGCCCTAGCCATGCTAGATCGAGACGCATGCTAGGCCGGCGTCTCTCCCCACTCATTGAAGCTGGAAGCGAGCATGGGGTGCACCTTGCTCATGGCCTCGTCGTTGAGCACCCGAGGCCGGTTGAGCACCGGCTCGAAGGATAGAGGCGCAGTTGGCAAGGATAGAGGTTTCTTCCCCTTGTCGGCTTGTTTAGGCGCCATGGCGGCAAAGCAGGCGGAACACTGGTCGGACTAGGAAGGCGGAGCAAGGCGACGAGGAAGTAGGGAGATTGGAAGATTGGAAGAGCCAGGCGCGGGAAGGAAGAATAACTATGCAAGAAGCGGGGCCGCATAGTCGGGCGGATTCAAAGGCAGCGTGGGGAAGCGGAGACGCCCACGTCCAATCAACCGCCACGCGTCAACTGAGGCCGCAGGCTTTGGGGGCCCATGGCGCTTCAAGCTCAACCCTTGGCTTCGCCGCAAAGCCAAGCCCACGTGCACCTTGGTCCCTGTGGGCTACTGTCGGCGTTTTGGGAACGGGGGTCCCCAGACTTGCCTGCCCGCGGCCCGCGGCGTGGCTGAGCCAGCAGGCCGTACGATCCATCTTCATCAACAAAGCACCCAAGACCCTTGCGAGGGGCCAAGCCTCATGAGGCGGATGACGCAAGACCTCCTCTGGAGTGGCCTAGCTAGGCAGGCTCACGAGGAGCAGAGATATCAAGGCGAGGCGAACCTCACGAGGCTCTCGTGACGTGAGCCGTGACGATCGACACCAGGCGGGTGCCAGCGTGCACATCATCATTATTTCCTCTTTGGTGCAAAGGGGGCAAACATAGTCGCGGAGTACCAAGGCTTCAGGCAAAGGTTGCCATTTCGGTGCAACAAGACCAAGACCGTGGACTGCAAGACGGAGGTCACCGTGGAGCCCAGAGCAGCGTCACCACCAGAACTTTGTGTAGGCGAAGACTACTTTTCTCAGGATAGCTTGTACTAGCTGCCCCCCTTCAAATTAGCCCACCATTGTTGGCTCCCTTCCCGCTCGATATTAGGGAAGAGGACCAGGGCCTCTATAAATAGGACTTGCCATCATAGTAGGGGCATAGACTCATCAGGCCCAGAGACACACACAAGTTCATACGCACAAGAACACCTCAACCTCAGGAGGCCATTCTCCCCTTGTATTGTTCATCATCAGCCCAAGAGGCAATCCACCACCACACTGGAGTAGGGTATTACACCACAACGGTGGCCCGAACCAGTATAAACCCTGTGTCCTTCTGTGTTGTGAGTTGATCGAGTTCGTCCGCAAGATTCTAGCGAGCTGGAGCGTAGATCGGCTGGAGGGAAAGACTTTGCACGCACCCCAATGTTCGAACCTTAAGGGTTTGCCGGGACCCCATACCCCGACAGAAACTTCGTCATCTGTTTCTTCCATCCATCTCTAAGTGTGTTTTGTGTCTCAACTCGAGAGATGTCCTTACGTCTCACTCCATGAGTTGATCTTGAGTTCTCGATCTTCAAGGAGATCGTTTCCGGTAGAGTTTCTTTCCGTTGTCATCGTGTTGGATGAAGATCTCGAAAGCAAAGACATCAAGATCAATTTGAAGCAA
Source organism: Triticum dicoccoides (assembly GCF_002162155.2). NCBI lineage: Eukaryota > Viridiplantae > Streptophyta > Magnoliopsida > Poales > Poaceae > Triticum > Triticum dicoccoides. Next base: position 286,195,700 of record NC_041380.1, on the reverse strand, counting down.
TGAATCAACATCTTCAAGAAGGGCAATTGGATCATGAAGATCGTGTTAGATTTGTGTCCCCTATGTCTTCTTACCTCATGTCTTGAATCTCGGGACGAGATTCTTGTTTAGTGGGGGTGAGTTGACACAGCCCTAGAATTCTGCTTTGTAATTAGTTGTGTCAGTGAGTGGCATCCATGCATCATGTTTAAACTCCATTTAAATGTGAATTGGGGAAAGTGGAAAGCCTCAGAGATCATTCCTAAAAATGATCAACATTAAAAATTGCTTCAAATAAACCAAAGAAAATGTTCCTAGTAATATATAAAAATATTGGCAAGAGGTAAAATTCAAACTAATATTTTTGGAGTCTCAGGGATATTTGTTTTGGGCCTTTGAAATTAAATCAATAGGTATTTGACTTTTGGATTATATTCATTTTATATAGAGTATATTTCAAAAGGCCCTGAAATTATTTATGTGCCTTTGGGGAAGTCCATAATGGCTACATAAAAATATTCAGAAGGTTTTGCCCTGTTATGAATTTCTTTTGAATTTGAATCAGTGGCAAAATGAATAAATAAAAAGAAAACAGAAAAGAAATTAAAACAGAACAACAAAACTCACCTGGGCTTCTTACCTGTAGCAGCGGCCCACCTGGCCAAGCCACCTGGCGGCCCAGCCCACCAGGGGCACACCCGTCTTCTTCCCCGTGCCAGCGCACGTAGCAGCTCGGTGGCGAGCGCTGACGCCGCGCCTCACCACCTCTTGCCTGGTTGCCTCCCTCCCCGATCCCCTGGACAACGCCACGCACCCTTCCTGGTCTCTCTCTCTCTCACTCTTGCCCTTGTTCTCCCTCCCCTGGTGCCTTCTCCCTCTCCTCCCCGAGCGCATGAGAGAGCGCCGACGAGCACCACCGCAACCACCACGCATGCCTCGCCTCACCGTCCGGTTTCCTAGCTCCACCTAGATGCCGTAGAGCCGCTCGCCAAAGCACGCGACTGCGGGAGCCCCTGCAACGCCGCCATCGCCGTCGTCTTCAACCTCCAGCGCCCGAGATCGCCGACAACGTCACGTCGCCGTCCGGCCTCCCCTGAACTCGCTGATTCCTCCAAATGACGCGGGGTGAGCCCCTCTTCGTTTCGCCCCTATCCCCATTGCCCCGCACGCCCTCTAGCGCTAGCGCCACCGTGCCCGAAGCTCGCCACCGCACAGCCATGTCGCCGTCGTCGTTTTAGACGTTGTAGCTCGCGGGTGAGCATATCAATGTGCTCAGCGTCCCTCCACGAGCCCGTCGCCACCAACCGCTTCCGCTCCTAAGCTCCGTAGTGCCAAACCCGCCGTTCCTGTAGCTCCGGCCGCCGCGCAAGTCGCTGCCGCCGTCGACTTAGGCCACCGGAGGTGCTGCTCCGTGCACCACCCGATGCGGAGGAGCCTCCTCGTCGGGTAGACGCCATCCGTCGTCCTTTTGGTCATCGGAGAGCATAAACCAAGCATCGCCGCCTTCTCTGGACGTCGCCGGTGGCTAGACGCCAACGAGTTTGACCTTGTTGACCGAGGTTTGACCTCCCCTGGCTCACTGACGTGTGGGCCTAGGGCCCTGACTGATTAGTGTTAGGATTAAATTAGTGTTAATTAACTTAGTTAACTAGATGTGAAACTGACGGATGGACCCCACTGGTCAGGTTTGACCTGGACCGGCCATGTTGACACAGTAATTCTTTTCTAGAATTTAAATAAATCTTAAATGGTTTATTTATTTCAAAAAATGTTCAAAACTTCCAAAAATCATAGAAATTCAACCGTAGCTCAGAATGAAATAATTTATATATGAAAAAATATCAGAAAAATCCAAAGAATATGTGTATGGCATTTTAATGCATGTTAGAGAAACTTATGCCTGCTGATCAGGTCAATCAATTAAATGTCATTTGAATATTAACATATGGAGTTTGAATTTGAACCCTTGGTTCAAATCAACCTCATTTAAATCACTGATAGTAGCATTAGCTCAAATCACAACATGTTGCCATGTCATGATCATGCATCATATTGTCACATTGCATTGATTGCGTTCTTTCCCTGTTGCCGGTAATTGTTCCCCCTCAGTAGACGTGGTTCCGATGATGAGATCAATGACACCGATGAAGAACTATACTATCTTCAGAAGTGCCAGGCAAGCAGAACCGCCTTGTTCATTCTGATACAATCCCACTCTCTCACTCCTGCTCTCTTTTATTGCATTAGGACAACAATGATTCAACTGTTACATGCTGCAGAAGTTGAACCCATTTCCTCTGCATGACCTGTGTTTGCCACAGTAAATAGATGAAACCCACTAGCATGAGTAGTCGTTGTTTGAGCCCTGATGTGCCTACTCATTCATGCTTGTTTTTCATGCCTGCTATTGCTTAGAGTTGTGTCAGGTATGATTCATTGGGGATGAATTAGAAAGTTGTGAACATGTCCTACTGTTGAGAGCTAAGTGTCTGAATACGATTTGGTAAAGGTACCGGTGAGAGGCCATGTAGGAGTACATGGTGGGTTGTCTCATTGAAACCATCCTCAGGAACTGAGTTCTGTGTTTGTGATCCATGAACAGCTACTACCACACATTGGGTTCCGGTAACTCGGCCCCTCTCAGCTTATTAATCAACCTGATCTCTGTCCAAGAGTTGTAACTAGTTTCTGGTGTTTGTAGGTAGTGCTAGTAGTCTACCAAGTGGCACCCGGTATAGGTGGGCTTGGGACAGACTAGGTGCAGTGGCATGGTGTACCAAGCGTCGCCCGTTTGGTGGGCTTGGGAACCCCGCTCACATCATTTGGGGCCATGAGCGACACCTCGGCCGGATCTCCTTGCGGATGGAACCCGAATAGGCGATAAACCTGGACTAGAGTCTTGCATGGTTAGTCAGGTCATGGCTGACACCCTCGCCAGGCTTCCGCTTGAAGGTTGCCGAGATACATGACGTGTACATGGCGGTAAGTGGCGAGATCATGTGTGAAGAAGTACACCCCTGCAGGGTTAACATCATCTATTCGAATAGCCGTGTCCGCGGTAAAGGGCGTATGGTTTTCCTGAATAGTTCATAGACAAGTGAAAGTGGATACTCTAAAATGCGCTAGATAAGTGTGAGTGCTATGGATGGCCTTCTCGTAGGGAGACGGGAGCGGATCCATAGTGGCGTATTGGTTGGTGAATATGTGGACTCGTGTGCGCCACCTCAAAAGAGTTACTTATGGTCGTAGTTCAGGTTAGCCACGGAGTCAAAGCTAGCTTGCTGTAGTTAAACTCCACCACCCCTTTATTGATACTGATGCATATGTAGCTAGTTCTGATGTAAGTCTGGCTGGGTACATTTGTACTCATGTTTTCTTAATTTAGGTGTTTGTAGAGAGACTTTAGTCTCACTAGTAGTTCCGCGTGGACTTCGACGTTTAGCTTATTACGTCCGCTACGATCTTGTACCCTTGGGAGGGTCTTGTAGATAGTCCGGCTTCTCATTCTTTTTCATTTGTAGTTGTCTGTACTCAGACATGTTTATGCTTCTTCTTGTTGCTTGTATGGTCCCTGGGTTCCCTTTATTGGAACTATGTTCCTTTTTATTTTTGTTTCGAATTGGTCGGGTGCTCTTTTTGCTCTGTATGTTAGGTCATGAGACCCATGTTTGTAATACTTGGCTCCTCGGAGCCTAATGAATAAATACTTTGAGTTGTAGAGTTTTGTTGTGATGCCATGTTGTATTTGCACATATCGAGCATATTGTGTGTATGATTTGAAATGCTTGTTAAGTGTGGGATCCGACAACCTAGTTCTTTATCCTTGGTAGCTCCTCTTACCGGGAAATGTCTCCTAGTGCTTCCACTGAGCCATGGTAGCTTGCAACTGCTCCGGAACACTTAGGCTGGCCGACATGTGTCCTTCTTCGTTCCTATGTCTATCCCTTCGGGGAAATGTCACATGGTGTCTACCGGAGTCCTGTTAGCCTGCTATAGCCCGGATTCTCCGGAGTCCTGTTAGCCCAGCTGATACAACGTGGATTCACTCGCTGATGACCGACACGTTTGCTGCTGGGTCATGTATGCTTGTCCCTGTAAGTTAGTGCCACTTTGGGTTTACGACTAGTCATGTCGGCCCGGGTTCTTTGTCATATGGATGCTAGCGACACTATACGTGAGCCAAAAGGCGCAAACGGTCCCAGGCCAGGTAAGGCGGCACCCGTGGGAATACCATGCGCGAGGCCGCAAAGTGATATGATGTGTTACATGCTAGATCGGTGTGACTTAGGATCGGGGTCCTGACACCATATTGGTGCAACGAGACCAAGGCCAGCAGGACGGCAGGACGGAGGTCACCGCGGAGCCCACGTGTCACCACCAAAGCCTTTGGCAGGCGAAGACCACCTTTTGTTAGGATAACTTGTACTAGTTGCCCCCCTTCAAACTGGCCGTTGTGGGACCCCTTCCTGCCTAATATTTGGGAAGAGGACCCGAGCCTATATAAATAGGACTAGCCACCACCATAAGGGCAACTCATCTTCGACTGGATTCATTCCTCCAAGACCATCCACACATACACAAGCTCATCGAGCTCAAGAACACCTCTCCTCAGGAGGCTGTTCATCCTTTGTACTTGTTCATCCTCAGCCTACGAGGCAATCCACCACACCACGCTGGAGTATGGTATTACACCACGATGGTGGCCCGAACTAGTATAAACCCTTGTGTCCGTTGTTCTTCGGGTTCGGTAAGCTAGGCTTAGAGATCGTTGTGAGAGTGGGCTCATGGGGGAGAGAGATCTTCATGCGCACCCCAGTGTTCAAACCTCAAGGGTTTGCCGGAACACATAATCCAACAAACATGCTCAGACCTTAGTACTCTTTGGGTGTTAATCACATGGCGATGTGAACTAGATTACTGACTCTAGTAAACTCTTTGGGCATTGTTCACATGGCGATGTGAACTATGGGTGTTAAATCACATGGTGATGTGAACTAGATTATTCACTCTAGTGCAAGTGGGAGACTGAAGGAAACATGCACTAGAGGCATTAATAAAGTTGTTGTTTTATTTTATATTTCCTTATTCATGATAAAGGTTTATTATTCGTGCTAGAATTGTATTGATCGGAAACTTAAATACATGTGTGAATACATAAACAAATACTGTGTCCCTAGTAAGCCTCTACTAGACTAGCTCGTTGATCAAAGATGGTTAAGGTTTCCTACCCATAGACATGTGTTTTCATTTGATAACAGGATCACATCATTAGGAGAATGATGTGATGGACAAGACCCATACGTTAGCTTAGCATAATGATAGTTCAGTTTATTGCTATTGCTTTCTTCTTGTCAAATACATATTCTTTCGACTATGAGATTATGCAACTCCCAGATACCGGAGGAATACCTTGTGTGCTATCAAACGTCACAACATAATTGGGTTATCATAAAGATGCTGTGCAGGTATCTCCGAAGGTGTTTGTTGAGTTGGCATAGATCGAGATTAGGATTTGTCACTCCGAGTATCGGAGAGGTATCTCTGGCCCCCTCAGTAATACACATCATAAGCTTGCAAGAAAATGACTAAGGAGTTAGTCACAAGGTGATGTATTACGGAATGAGTAAAGAGACTTGCTGGTAAAAAGATTTAACTAGGTATGAAGATACCGACGATCGAATCTCAGGCAAGTATCATAGCGATGGACAAAGGGAATTGCGTATGTTGTCAAAACGTTTTGACTGATAAAAACCTTCGTAGAATATATAGGAGCCAATATGGGCATCCAGGTTCCGCTATTGGTTATTGACCGGAGAGGTGTCTCGGTCATGTCTACATAGTTCTCGAACCCGTAGGGTCCGCACGCTTAACGTTCATTGATGATATAATGTTATATGAGTTATATGTTTTGTGACCGAATATTGTTCGGAGTCCCAGATGAGATCACGGACCTGACGACGAGTCTCGAAATGGTTGAGAGGTAAAGATTGATATATATGACGATGGTATTTGGACACAGGAAGTGTTTTGGGACGTACCGTGAAGGAATCGGGTCATCGGAAGGGGTTCCGGGCACCCCCGACAAGTTATGGGCCTTATGGGCCAAAGGAGGGGGCAGACCGGCCCACAAAGGGGCTGTTGTGCCCCTCCCCTGTTTGGCCAGTCCTAGGGAAGGAAAAGGGGGAGGTCTAGCTCCTCCTGGCTTTCCCTCTCACGGGAGAAAGGAAGGGGGGGGGGCACCACCGTCCCCTGCCTTTCCCCACACTCCAAATAAGGAAAGGGGGGGGGGGCTTGGGAGGGACCCCAAGTAGGATTCCTCTTACTTGGGTGCCTCCTTTGGCTGCTCCTCCCTCCCTCCCACCTATATATATGTTGGAGGGGGCACCTAGCACACAACAAACAGTTGCCTAGCTGTGTCCGGCGCCCCCACTACAAAAAACCACTTCTGCGATGATACGTTTTGTCATAGTAGGTCACGTTTTCTGTCATGGATGTACATCCATGACGATCTTATGACAGAATCAAGATAGTCATACCTTTGTTGCCGTAGAAGTGTTCCATGACATTACCAAAATTTTCATCACAGAAGTGTCCATTTCCATGAAGAAAAATCGCGCGTCATAGAAGTGCTTTCATCAAGGGCAACCGACACGTGGCATCCACCGTAATGGGTCGCCGTTAAGCTATCGGGTTCTGGTTTGGATCCGATAACCCGTCAACAGCCCGGACCAATGGGGATTTTCCATGTGTAAAATTCTCATTCGCCGGCAGTTCCACGTGTCGGCCCGACGTTCAGATAGTTATCATCCAACGAATGGATGGGACGCGCCTATGATACATTGAAACGTCTCTCGGCCCAACAGTGGCCCATTCAGGTTAAAAGGCCAGGCCAGTCAAAGTAAGCGGGCCGGCCCATTAGCAGCCTACTTGAGTCAGGCCCATTCACAAGCATGGTCCATACAAGTTACACATAATCGGCCCATCAAAGGCCCATTCTAGATTTGAAAATTTCGATCCCATTGTTAGTTTCAGCCCGTTAATGGCCCACTATGTCTTTGGGCCCAATTGTGGCCCGGGCATCTTTCGGCCTGTTAGCAGCCCATCGTCAGTTCCATCCCGTTAACAGTCCGGAATGTCTTTCGACCTTTTCTCAGCCCATTTTGCAGTTGGGACAACTTCTAGCCCGTTGTGACTTTAGGCCTGTCCTCGGCCCATTCGGTAAATGGGACAAATCCTAGCCCATTCTTTCTTTCGTCCTATTAACGGCCCGCACAATAGTTGGGCCTTTGACTGTGCAACCTAATTTTGGGTCCATTAAGGGCCCACGTTTCACAGGGCAAAATTTCAGCCCGACGCGACTTTCGACCTGTTAAAAGCCTACTTTGCAAATTGGGCCTCCTCTAGCCCATAACACTTTCAACCTCTTACTGGCCCCTAAAGTTAAAGGGCCGAGAAAAAATGACATTTATTTTGGCCTACTAGAGGCCTGCGGGCCATTTCCATTTATACGACCCTATCGAGCTTTCGACCTGTTGCCGGCTTGCTAAGAGCCGTTGTTATGGTGGGCCACATCATTTGGGATCCACTAAATATTATTTTGACTGGCCCAATTAAGGCCCGCTTTGAGTACACATGTTTGTTCATTCGAATGGCGTCCATGAAATGTTTGGGCGTGTTGGCCCCCGTTTCAACGATATAGCATATCCAAAGAAGTATCCTACTCTATACTATCGCCTCTAAAAACATACACTATACAACAAAAAGACTAAGACATAGAAACGTAGACTAATCCTACACTATACAGTAATGAAATTACAGCCGATTATACCCACTGGGCATTATAGTTTGGTACCAGTGATAATAAAGCATACACAAATAGGAAATTACATAAACTGGGCAAATAAAGCTCTTACATCATGGACAGGCATGAACAGAACTTACCATTTGAACTATAATCTCTTCAGAAAATAGGATTGGCCGGATTCAGATAGCACAAATTTCCGTCTGCAAAATCTCCAATTCCTTCGTGGTTACCTCAGTGTCTTGTTTAATTTTTTGACTCCTGCATCTAATACCTGCAAGTCCAGTCTCAACTTGTTCATTGCACGTTCAGAATCATGTACACGTTGTCTTGCCACCTCTAGTTGATGCTTGAGAACATCAACACATTCCAATTCCAATCCATAATCATTTGGTAATGGCCATGCCGCACTGTTGGCAGATCTTTGTGTTGGTGTCACTTCATCCTGAAATGTTTCTGTAAGTACACATGACTAGGGCAAAAATATAGTTACAATAGTGAAGAGAGCAAGATAGACTATTTTGTACATGGCAAAACAGGACTAACAATAATGTTACACGTCATGAAGCATAAGCAGGTGATATTCTAAAAATTATAAAAATGGTAGTCTGTGCAGCCCGCATATAGAAATCATTCTTAGCTAACAAGAGGAGCATGATGTTGGGGCCAAATCCAAAACATAGACATGTTACAAATTTAGACAACACGTTGCATATAAGTAAGCAAGCAGTTGGCCATTCTGTAGCTCAATTAAAGTCTTAGGGAGCATAATGAACAGTAGAGGGATGCATACAAACCTACTACACCAAGCAAAACTATTCAATCATTAGCCCAGTATGAACTAGATTGTGGGCCTCATTCAGTAATAGTTAGTTAATAGACTTCAAAGCTTCAGGCACACTTCGCAGAGTAATTAAATGGTAAGGTCTTTAATTATGTCAACTAATAGTTATACAAGTACCAAACATGAGGCATCATTGTTTGGGCATCTCATTAACCGAGGACAAATAAAGCAATTAAAAAGAGCAATTTAACTATGCCTGAAACAAACAAGCAATTGAACTATTGAGTTGGCAGCATGCATACATGCACGCCTCAATAACATCCATTGCCTAGCTACATTTACTATATAAAGGAACAAGTAATGTAATATTGTTTGCCCTCTATGAAGTATCTCGACTAGTATGTAATCAATATCCTATTAATGATAGGGAGGCTAATGATGTGAATATGCATTTGGTTATGACATTTATTACATCAACAACTCTACCATGGCCGGAAGCAGTTTCACACTGTTCACTACTATAAAATATTTTAGATATTTAAAAGTAGACTACATCTATAATGAGTGAACAAACACATTAAAATGTGTTTACATACATATGATTTACAAAAAAGTTAGAACATCATATATTAGTGAGTGTATGGGGTTTTAATCAATGGCCCAATGATGACTGGGTTACATGTGAAGAACCCTACGCAAGCACAATGTCAGACAAATAGGATGTCGTGGTAATTGTAATACAATGTGACTTACCTTAACTAGTTGAACAGGCTCAGCGCTGCTCCTCCTTCTCTTGCAAGGCTCCTTCCTAACATCTTGTCCTTGGAAATCCTCAATCTTATCTTCATTGCACCCCCTCTGCAAGGTGACACAAACTAGTTATTGGTCTCCTTGGAATATAAATATGCGTACTTTCCAGTCTATGAACAACACAAAAGGATGATATTATAACAAAACAACACCACATAATGAAACATGCCACATCTCTTGCACACAATGAAATGAGCATTTACTATGTGTGCACTATGTAAAAACTAGGCATACCATCAAACTGGATCTCCAGGTACTCTTGGAGAGCCTACTTTAGTGTATAGCCAAACCTTTATGTCACCTATCAGTTATACATGCCCCCACTACACCAGCCCTTAGTGTTTAAATCGTTGACAAGCTCTGTTAGGTCAAGAACAACAAGTAAACAAAGCAAACAGTCCTAGTATGGCTGGCTGACACAAACAAGCAATTGAACAAATGTGTGAGCAAATCTTACATATCAAGAAAAGAAGCATAGAAGGAGGCTTAAAGGCCATCACTTGACTGACCAGATTTAAGGGGCATTTAAACATCATGTGCGACGTATGAACTAACATAAACATTGCATATTTTAGATTCTATAATGAAATGCACATGCATTAGGTTATGCCATGTATGATGATGCCTAAATGTACACTATAGCAGGCAGGAGTGATTCATCATTGCACACACAATTGAATTGCAGGTTAAGGGCCAGTTCTATTTCGCCTTTTTAGAGCTTATTGTCAAAATAAGCCATAAAAGATGTAAAGAAGTCATTTTTGAGTTATGGTCTTGGGCTTAACTTATTTTTCTTTGGAGGGGGGTGTTTCAGGTAGAAGCTCACTAAAAATTGAAGGGAAGGGGAATGGTGAAATGACTCTGATGTCTGCCGATATTACACTCAAAATGCCACTACTCACGCCTGCGTCACCCTGACCCTCAAGTAAAATAAAAAACGTAAGTGTTCATTGCCCTACCCGCTTGCATCTCCTCTTCCCTTTCCCTCTACCTCGACCCCCTGCCTACAGCGCTAGGGTTCCTCCAGCAAGCCGTCACCATTGGTCCCATCTGGCCTGGTCCTCGACGATGCTCTGTCCAGCTAGGCTACATGGCTGGCGGGTAGGGCCAAATCTCCCTGGCTACTCCTCCCTCTGGCGCCGCCCCTCATTCTCATGGTCTCGAAGAACTGCTCCATTGAGGTCCGTCCAACACACTACTCCGGAGGGCGCGGCACAACTACAGCCGATGCCACACTACGGCAGAAGGCACCTCGTTCCACCTCCCCTCCTCCCAGGCCATAGCCTTGAGGTGCTGTTAAACGATGAGCTCATCCAACAAGGTGAGGATCTCCTCTGATTTTTTTGCCAAATTTTCATTCCGATCCGCTATACGATGAATTGCTTTGAGCTACTTCTACTGCTGCTATATGATGCATTGCTATGAACTGCTCCTGCTACTATATGATGAATTGCTATGGGCTGCTATGCTATATGATGAATTGCTATGAGCTGCTGCTGCTATATGATGAGTTGCTATAAGCTGCTCCTGCTGCTGCTATATGATGAGTTGGTATGAGCTGCTCCTGCTCCTGCTATATGATGAATTGCTATGAGCTTCTCCTGCTGCTGCTATATGATGAATTGCTACGAGCTGCTGCTGGTATATGATGAATTGCACACTGCTGCTGCCGTATGATGAGTTACTATGAGCTACTGCCACTATATGATGCTTTCAGGTGGTGCTGCTATATGATAATAGGGAAAATTTTGTTTATGCCACTCTAGTTTCTTCCCACTTTGCTTATGCCACTCTAGAATTTGACATCTCACTTTTGCCACCCTTAACTTCTGATAGTACATCACAAATGCCACTCCATGGAAAAAACAATAATTTTTCATTTCACTTTTGCCACTCTTAGCTTTTGCAATGTATCACAATTGCCACTCTGAAATTTTTTCTTTTGCCATGGAATGGAACAAGTGATATATCGTCAAAAGCTAAGAGTGGAAAATGTGAGATGTCAAATTCTAGAGTGGCATAAGCAAAGTGGGCAAAATCTAGAGTGGCAAAAACAAAGTTTTCCCATGATAATAAGTAGCTCCTTGGACCATCGAATTTCGATAAATAATTGTTCTTCATTCAAATTTAGGTCATGCGTGTCACAACCCTATAATTTGCTTGTAAATAGTTGCATCAGAGTGCATCATGCATCATGTCTATATTCCAGCGAAATTTGAATTGAGGGAATTCTCAAGCATCTGAAAATTCCTTTTAAAAAAGGGGCAAGAAGCCTTAAAATTGCATCCGATGAAACCAAAATGGCGTTCGTTAATGTTTGATAATTTTGGCAAGGGTTTGGATCCAAACCAAAAATAGTGAACATTGTTAAGGAATTATTTTGGCATTGAATTTAAATCAACTATTGTATTTGAATTTGGACTTATATTCTTATAACTAGAATATATTTTCAAATAACCCTAAATAATTTATATGCTCCTGGAAAAGTCTAGAAAAGCCACATAAAAATGTTCAGAAGAGTTTGGCATTGTTCTGGATTTGTTCTGAATTTGAACAGTGGAAAAATAAATTAAAACAGAAGAAAGATAAAAAAAGACAGAAGAGCTTACCTGGCCCAAACCCACCTACCAGCCTAGTTGGCTGGCCCAGCCCAGCAGCCTTCCCTCCCTGTCGTCTTCCTCACGACGGTGGGCAGCTGAAGGAAATATGCCCTAGAGGCAATAATAAAGTTATTATTTATTTCCTTATATCATGATAAATGTTTATTATTTTCATGCTAGAATTGTATTAACCGGAAACATAATATTTGTGTGAATACATAAACAAACAGAGTGTCACTAGTATGCCTCTACTTGACTAGCTCGTTGATCAAAGATGGTTATGTTTCCTAGCCATTGACATGAGTTGTCATTTGATTGACGGGATCACATCATTAGGAGAATGATGTGATTGACTTGACCCATTCTGTTAGCTTAGCACACGATCATTTAGTATTCTGCTATTGCTTTCTTCATGACTTATACATGCCTATGACTATGAGATTATGCAACTCCCGTTTACCGGAGGAACACTTTGTGTGCCACCAAACGTCACATCGTAACTGGGTGATTATAAAGGTGCTCTACAGGTGTCTCCGAAGGTACTTGTTGGGTTGGCGTATTTCGAGATTAGGATTTGTCACTCCAATTGTCGGAGAGGTATCTCTGGGCCCACTCGGTAATACACATCACTATAAGACTTGCAAGCATTGCAACTAATGAGTTAGTTGCAGGATGATGTATTACAAAATGAGTAAAGAGACTTGCCGGTAACGAGAATGAACTAGGTATTAAGATACCGACGATCGAATCTCGGGCAAGTAACATACTGATGACAAAGGGAACAACGTATGTTCTTATGCGGTTTGACTGATAAAGATCTTCGTAGAATATGTAGGAGCCAATATGAGCATCCAGGTTCCGCTATTGGTTATTGACCGGAGACATGTCTCGGTCATGTCTACATAGTTCTCGAACCCGTAGGGTCCGCACGCTTAAAGTTCGGTGACGGTAATATTATGTGTTTATGTGTTTTGATGTACCGAAGGAAGTTCGGAGTCCTGGATGTGATCACGAACATGAGGAGGAGTCTCGAAATGGTCGAGACATAAAGATTGATATATTGTAAGCCTATATTTGGATATCGGAAGTGTTCCGGGTGAAATCGGGATTTTACCGGAGTACGGGGGGTTACCGGAACCCCCCGGGGGTTTAATGTGCCAAGATGGGCCTTAGTGGAGAAGAGGAGGGGTGGCCAGGGCAGGCCGCACCCCCCGCTCCCTCTAGTCCGAATTGCACAAGGAGGGGGGGCGGCGCCCCCCTTTCCTTCCTCTCTCCCTCCTCCTTCCCCCTTCTCCTACTCCAACTAGGAAAGGAGGGAGTCCTACTCCCGGTGGGAGTAGGACTCCTCCCTGGCGCGCCTCCTCCTGGCCGGCCGCCTATCCTCCCTTGCTCCTTTATATACGGGGGCACCTCTAGACACAACAATTGATATCTTGGATCTCTTAGCCATGTGCGGTGCCTCCCTCCACCATAGTCCACCTCGATAATATCGTAGCGGTGCTTAGGCAAAGCCCTGTGTCGGTAGAACATCATCATCGTCACCACACCATCGTGCTAACGAAACTCTCCCTCAAAGCTCGGCTGGATCGGAGTTCGATGGACGTCATCAAGCTGAACGTGTGCTAAACTCAGAGGTGTCGTACGTTCGGTACTTGATCGGTCAGATCGTGAAGACGTACGACTACATCAACCGCGTTGTGCAAATGCTTCCGCTTTCGGTCTACGAGGGTACATGGACAACACTCTCCCCTCTCGTTGCTATGCATCACCATGATCTTGTGTGTGCGTAGGAATTTTTTTGAAATTACTACGTTCCCCAACAGTGGTATCAGAGCCTGGTTTTATGCGTAGATGTTATATGCACGAGTAGAACATAAGTGAGTTGTGGGCGATATAAGTCATACTACTTACCAGCATGTCATACTTTGGTTCAGCGGTATCGTTGGATGAAGCGTCCCGCACCGACATTACGCATACGCTTACGCGAGGCTGGTTCTACCGACGTGCTTTGCACATAGGTGGCTGGCGGGTGTCGGTTTCTCCAACTTTAGTTGAACCAAGTGTGGCTATGCCCGGTCCTTGAGAAGGTTAAAACAACACTAACTTGCCAAACTATCGTTGTGGTTTTGATGCGTAGGTAAGAACGGTTCTTGCTTAGCCCATAGCAGCCACGTAAAACTTGCAACAACAAAGTAGAGGACATCTAACTTGTTTTTGCAGGGCATGTTGTGATGTGATATGGTCAAGGCATGATGCTATATTTAATTGTATGAGATGATCATGTTTTGTTACCAAGTTATCGGCAACTGGCAGGAGCCATATGGTTGTCGCTTTATTGTATGCAATGCAATCGCCCTGTAATGCTTTACTTTATTACTAAGCGTAGCGATAGTCGTAGAAGCATAAGTTGGCGAGACGACAATGATGCAACGATGGAGATCAAAGTGTCGCGCCGGTGACAATGGTGATCATGACGGTGCTTCGGAGATGAAGATCAGAAGCACAACATGATGATGGCCCTATCATATCACTTATATTGATTGCATGTGATGTTTATCTTTTATGCATCTTATCTTGCTTTGATTGACGGTAGCATTATAAGATGATCTCTCACTAAATTATCAAGGTATAAGTGTTCTCCCTGAGTATGCACCGTTGCGAAAGTTCTTCGTGCTGAGACACCACGTGATGATCGGGTGTGATAGGCTCTACGTTCAAATACAACGGGTGCAAAACAGTTGCACACGCGGAATACTCAGGTTAAACTTGATGAGCCTAGCATATGCAGATATGGCCTCGGAACACTGAGACCGAAAGGTCGAGCGTGAATCATATAGTAGATATGATCAACATAGTGATGTTCACCATTGAAACTACTCCATCTCATGTGATGATCAGACATGGTTTGATTGATTTGGATTGCATGGTCACTTAGAGCATTAGAGAGATGTCTATCTAAGTGGGAGTTCTTAAGTAATATGATTAATTGAACTTAAATTTATCATGAACTTAGTACCTGATAATATTTTTCTTGTCTATGTTGATTGTAGATAGATGGCCCATGCCGTTGTTCCGTTAAATTTTAATGCTTTCCTTGAGAAAGAAAAGTTGAAATATGATGGTAGCAATTATGCGGACTGGGTCCGTAACTTGAGGATTATCCTCATTGCTGCACAGAAGAATTACGTCCTGGAAGAGCACCGCTGGGTGCTAGGCCTACTGCAGATGCTGCTGATGACGTTAAGAACGTCTGGCAGAATAAAGCTGATGACTACTCGATAGTTCAGTGTGCCATGCTTTACGGCTTAGAACCGGGACTTCAACGACGTTTTGAACATCATGGAGCATATGAGATGTTCCAAGAGTTGAAGTTAATATTTCAAGAAAATGCCTGGATTGAGAGATATGAAGTCCCCAATAAGTTCTATAGCTGCAAGATGGAGGAGAATAGTTTTGTCAGTGAACATATACTCAAAATGTCTGGGTATCATGATCACTTGACTCAACTGGGAGTTAATCTTCCTATTGATACTGTCATTGACAGAGTTCTTCAATCACTGCCACCAAGCCACAAAAGCTTCGTGATGAACTATAATATGCAAGGGATGAATAAGACAATTCCTGAGCTCTTCCGATGCTAAAGGCTGCGGAGGTAGAAATCAAAAAGGAGCAAAAAGTGTTGATGGTCAACAAGACCACTAGTTTCAAGAAAAAGGGTAAAGAGAAGAAGAAGGGGAACTTCAAGAAGAACGGCAAACGAGTTTCTGCTCAAGAGAAGAATTTAAGTCTGGACCTAAGCCTAAAACTAAGTGCTTCTACTGCAAACAGACTGTTCACTGGAAGCGGAACTGCCCCAAGTATTTGGCGGATAAGAAGGATGGCAAGGTGAAGAAAGGTATATGTGATATACATGTTATTGATGTGTACCTTACTAATGCTCGCAGTAGCACCTGGGTATTTGATACTGGTCCTGTTGCTAATATTTGCAACTCGAAATAGGGACTACAGATTAAGCGAAGATTGGCGAAGGACGAGGTGACGATGCACGTGGGAAATGGTTCCAAAGTCGATGTGATTGCAGTCAGCATGCTACCTCTACATCTACATTCAGGATTAGTTTTAGACCTGAATAATTGTTATTTGGTGCCAGCATTAAGCATGAACATTATATCTGGATCTTGTTTGATGCGAGACGGTTATTCATTTAAATCAGAGAATAATGGTTGTTCTATTTATATGAGTAATATCTTTTATGGTTATGCACCCTTGAAGAGTGGTCTATTCCTATTGAATCTCGATAGTAGTGATACACATATTCATAATATTGAAGCCAAAAGATGCAGAGTTGATAATGATAGTGCAACTTATTTGTGGCACTGCCGCTTAGGTCATATTGGTGTAAAGTGCATGAAGAAACTCCATACTGATGGACTTTCGGAACCACTTGATTATGAATCACTTGGTACTTGCGAACCGTGCCTCATGGGCAAGATGACTAAAACGCCGTTCTCCGGAACTATGGAGCGAGCAACAGATTTGTTGGGAATCATACATACAGATGTATGTGGTTCGATGAATGTTGAGGCTCGCGGCGGGTATCGTTATTTTCTCACATTCACAGATGATTTAAGTAGATATGGGTATATCTACTTAATGAAACATAAGTCTGAAACATTTGAAAAGTTCAAAGAATTTCAGAGTGAAGTTGAAAATCGTCGTAACAAGAAAATAAAGTTTCTATGATCTGATTGTGGAGGAGAATATTTGAGTTACGAGTTTGGTCTTCATTTGAAACAATGCGGAATAGTTTCGCACCTCACGCCACCCGGAACACCACAACGTAATGGTGTGTCCGAACATTGTAATCGTACTTTAGTAGATATGGTGTGATCTATGATGTCTCTTACTGATTTACCGCTATCATTTTGGGGTTATGCTTTAGAGATGGCTGCATTCACGTTAAATAGGGCACCATCGAAATCCGTTGAGACGATGCCTTATGAACTGTGGTTTCGAAAGAAACCAAAGTTGTTGTTTCTTAAAGTTTAGGGCTGCGATGCTTATGTGAAAAAGTTTCAACCTGATAAGCTCGAACCCAAATCGGAGAAATGTGTCTTCATAGGATACCCAAAGGAAACTGTTGCGTACGCATTCTATCGCAGATCTGAAGGCAAAACTTTTGTTGATAAATTTGGATCCTTTCTAGAGAAGGAGTTTCTCTCGAAAGAAGTGAGTGGGAGGAAAGTAGAACTTGATGAGGTAAATGTACCTTCTCCCTTATTGGAAAGTAGTTCATCACAGAAACAGGTTCTTGTGACACCTACACCAATTAGTGAGGAAGTTAATGATGATGATCATGAAACTTCAGATCAAGTTGTTACTGAACCTCGTAGACCAACCAGAGTGAGATACGCACCAGAGTGGTACGGTAATATTGTTCTGGAGGTTATGTTGCTAGACCATGACGAACCTACGAACTATGAAGAAGCGATGGTGAGCCCAGATTCCGCAAAATGGCTTCAGGCCATGAAATCTGAGATGGGATCCATGTATGAGAACAAAGTGTGGACTTTGGTTGACTTGCCTAATGATCGGCAAGCCATTGAAAATAAATGGATCTTCAAGAAGAATACTGATGCTGACGGTAATGTTACTGTCTATAAAGCTCGACTTGTTGCAAAAGGTTTTCGACAAGTTCAAGGGATTGACTACGATGAGAATTTCTCACCCGTAGCGATGCTTAAGTCTGTCCAAATCATGTTAGCAATTGCTGCATTTTATGATTATGAAATTTGGCAAATGGATGTCAAAACTGCATTCCTAAATGGATTTCTGGAAGAAGAGTTGTATATGTTGGTGTTCTGGGAGCGGGGGTCCCCAGACTAGCCTGCCTGCGGCCCACGGCATGGCTAAGCCAGCAGGCCGTACGTCCCATCTTCACCAACAAAGCATCCAAGACCCTCGTGAGGGTCCAAGCCTTGCGAGGTGGACGATGCAAGATCTCCTATGGAGTAGCCTAGATAGGCAGGCTCACAAGGCCCTCGTGACGTGAGCCATGACGCACGACACCAGGCGGGCGCCAGCGCGCGCAGTGTCCTTGTTTCCTCTTTGGTGCTAAGGAGGCCAGCATAGGCGAAGAGTACCGAGGCATCAGGCAAAGGTTGCTATATTGGTGCAATGATACCAAGACCGGGAGGACGGCAAGTCGGAGGTCATCTTGGAGCCCAAGACAGCGTCACCACCAGAGCTTTTCGCAGGCGAAGACCACTTTTGTTAGGATAGCTTGTACTATCTGTCCCCCTTCAAATTAGCCCGCCGTTGTTGGCTCCCTTCCCGCTCGATATTTGGGAAGAGGACCAGGGCCTATATAAGTAGAGCTAGCCACCATAGTAGGGGCAATCAGATCCTAGCTTGATCCAACCCGATCGAGTGCCTACTCACAAGAACACCTCAACCTTAGGAGGCTGTTCTTCCCTTGTACTGTTCATCATCTGCCCTAGAGGCAATCCACCACCACCACACTGGAGTAGGGTACTACACCACAACGGTGGCCTGAACCAGTATAAATCTCATGTCTTTCTGTGTTGCGAGTTTGTCCGTGAGATCTTTGTGAGCTAGGATGTAGATCGGTAGGAAGGAAAGACTTCGCGTGCACCCCAGTGTTCGAACCTTAAGGGTTTGCCAGAACCCCACATCCGACATTTGGCGCACCAAGTAGGGGTGCACCGTAGCTTCCCTTCCATCAGTTCGTCGCTCCGTCGCTCCATCGTTACCATGGCGGACGCACGCCATGCTAGAGCTGAGCGTCGGGCTGCCCTCACTGCCCGCGTCGCTCAGACGGTTCCCGTCGGCGGGCCACATCGCCGTTCTCCGTCTCCCGCCGCCAACGCTGCCACCGGCCCAGCGGGGAATGAGCAGCAGGCGTCCTCGCTGCATCCTTCGGTGCGGCAGGACGGCCGCACCGCCACTCCATCGCTGACCCCTGCCGGTTCTTTGTCTCACGCGCACCGCACTCCCATGAAGGCACGGGCCGCGCTCCTCACGGCGAACGATCTCCTGCGCTACCGCCCCGTCGACGACCTCTACGAGGAGTGGCTTGACCGTGTCATCGATCTCATCCGCGCCGCAGGGGGCTCTCCAGCATCGTCCCACTCTCTGCCTCCCCCTCAACCAGCCGCGGGCGACGGGGCTCATGGCGTGCCTCCACCGCCTCAGCCCCAAGACGGCGCCTTGGCACCAAGGCGCGCGACTCCGCGGCGTGATCTGCCGCGCCCGGCGCCCGCGCGTGAAGAGAGAAGCTGCCAAGAAATTCTGCGGCTGCGAGAAGCTGCACCTGCGATCCCCGCGCCACCTCGTCAAGACCGCGCACCACCCATAGCGGTGTAGCGTGGACCTCGTCAAGACCAAGCTCCACCTCCGAATCAGGCCCCGGCAACCACGGTTGGCTGCCGCGCCTTCACCCCTGAGCTGCGTAGCGTCGCCTGGCCGGGCAAGTTCAAGCCGGATCTGCCTCCTCGCTATGACGATACCGCCGACCCCGCGGAGTTCCTGCAGCTCTATGAGCTGAGCATCGAAGCGGCCAACGGCGACGAAAAGGTCATGACGAACTGGTTTCCCATGGCTCTCAAGGATGGAGCTCGCTCCTGGCTCCTGAACCTGCAGCATGGCTCGATCTCCTCCTGGGACAAGATGCGCGACCGCTTCGTCGCCAACTTCTAGGGCACTCGCGACCGCCCACCGGCCGCAGGTGATCTACGCCTTATCAGGCAGCAACCAGGAGAGACCCTCCAGAAGTACATCCAGCGCTTCAACAACACCCGCCTCAAGATCCCCAAGGTCACGGATGAGGCCATCATCTCCGCTTTCTCCGACAGTGTCCATGACGTCAAGATGAAGGAAGAGCTCGCCATCCATGAGGAGCTCTGCACATCTCAGGAGCTGTTCTACCTGGCAACCAAGTGCGCAAGAGCTGAGGAGGGGCGCCTCTCTCTCCTTGAGCTGCCAGCCGTGGGCGCGGAGGAGAAGAAGCCAAGGCCAAGGACGTGAAGCGCAAGGAAGCAGTTGTGCTCGCAGCGGAGCCCGACATCAAGCAGGGCAGAGATCAGCCTGAGTCATCCAAGAACGGCTGACCGTTCTGCGCCTTCCACAACCTGAACACCCACAAGACCAGCGACTGTCAAGATCTTAGAGCCATACACGAAGTACGCTATGGTCGATGCCCCGAGCGCAACGACCGGGGCTACAGCCGCGGAGGAGGACGCGGAGGCGGACGCTGGGACGACCGTGGCCCACGCCAGGAGTGACACAACTGGACTCGTGAGGACCGCTGGCAGGACCAACCTCACGAGGGCGCCTGGAGGGACCCACCGCATGAAGATCGCCCCCAAGGCAACGCCGGTCTTCCCCCGTTGCCGCCACCAAGAAGGAACTACGACCACCACCAGGACGAGGGGGCTGGGGGCTTGCAGGAGCCGCATGCGATCGCCTGCATCTTGGGCGGCGCCCAGGCCCCAGCCTCTCAGCGCACCTTCAAACAGTTCGTTCGCGAGGTGAACGCAACGCTCCTCAAACTCGAGGCCACGCGCCCACTCAGGTGGTCCCAATGCGCCATCACTTTCAACTCGGCGGATCAGCTCAAGTGCGCAGCCACCACTGGTGTCCTCCCTATGCTGTGTTCCCCACTCATCAGCAATGTGTAGGTCACCAAGACCCTCATCGACGGCAGCGCAGGGCTCAACATCCTGTCCGTCGACACGTTCGACAACCTCCAAGTGCCTTATGAACAACTCCAGCCACCAAGCCTTTCTCAGGAGTGACCGACGGCTCCACCACACTAATAGGGCAGGTCCGCCTGCCTATCACCTTCGAGGAGCGCAAGAACTACCGCACCAAGCTCATCGACTTCAACGTCGCTCACATCCGCCTACCGTACAATGCCATCCTCGGGTATCCAGCCCTGGCCAAGTTCATGGCAGTCACTCATCACAGCTACAACATTCTCAAGATGCCAGGAAGTGGAGGAATCATCACGGTCCCGTGTGAAGAGAGGGATGCGGTGTGCTCCCTCGAGCGCGCCTTTCAAGCCGCAGCAATCGACGACCCCGACAGCAGAAATGAAGGCCCTTTGGAGGCCATCCCTAAGAAGAAGCAGCCACGCCATGCAGGACCTCAGGAGGATGGCGTCGTGGCAGGAGCCTCGTCAGGACTAGCGCCCGCTCCAGGGGCACCTCCCTCCATCGCATAGGAAGGCGTGTCCGACGCTCTCCTCAGGCAGGGCTTGGGGGCTCTCTTCTGGAGGGCGTCAGACCTTGCCAACCTCACGAGGGAGGCGCTTGGGCACCACTTGGAGGCGTGCTTCACAACACGTGACCCTCAGGAGAGCACATGGCAAGGAGTGCCCACCACTCAGGAGTACATCACCAAGACCACCCAGGAACTGCAAGAAGCAAGAGCCATGCACGGTGACAACCGCCCACGAGGCGTAGCTCTGCATCCTGGCAAGGATGCTGGGCTGTGTGTCTGCATCGACGTCCCAAGGCTCAATAGGGCCACATCTCAGGAGCGTTTCCGGCCTTCGCGTGTGGGCCACTGCGAGGGCCCGCCGCGCAGCTACGTTCGTATGCCTTTTGGCTTGCCGAGCGTGGCGTCGGCCCATCAGCGCAACATGCGACATGTCCTGGCGGCTCAGGAAGCCAGGTACCATGCCGTTCTGGAGGAGATGGAGACGGTTTTCAGGGAACCTCCCGAGCCCCCAGAGCCTCCCGAGGCTCAGGGTTCTGGCGGCTCATGAGGAGTCATTTCTTTAATGCACACCTTCAGCTGCACCAACTCTACTTCGTCTACAGAACCAAGTGACATCTTCCAAGGTCGTTTACCTGGGAGCGCCCCTCGGGTTGCATTATTCCCAGGCCGCGTGGGTCCGTCCCTATGGCATGTATCCCTTTTGCCTATGTCTTCAGCTTACCTTGTTGGGGGCGCTCCTCGGGCTGCATCATCCCCAAGCCGCTCAGGCCGGACCCGATGGCATGTATCTTCCTGCATTTATCCAAATTGATTTGCCTTCCCTGCTTAAACTGCCTACGGTTATCACCTGCTCGATCATCGCCTCCCATGGGTCCTCCTCACAGGCATGACACTGGTGCATGGGCCCGTCCCTGCCACGTCGACAAATCTGAGCGGTCGAGCTCTGGCTCGCGGCATGCCCTGCGCACGTCACCTCAGTTCCTTCACTTCATCCGGACCAACCAGCGGCAGGCTGATAGCTATAGCGGCAAACCATGTTCTTCTTGTGCCTGTTCATAGGGACCCCACGGGGAGGATAGCAGGCGGCACCGCGAGTCTCCTTTCCTCTCGTGTGATTCACTTGCGCGTTAAAAGGGGGGCTCCTGAGCATCGCGACTCAGGAGCTCTTACTAGCTCTCCAGCCCTCACCCCTTGGCCTTTACAATGGCATCATGACCTGGCATACCAGCGGCGGCTGAGCTCGCTCGAGGGCTGGGACCTGAGGACGTAGAGCACTAAGGAGAGCATGAGGGGAGGGAAACTCGTATGGGCCAGCCTAGCTATGCCACACGAGTAGGCACGAAGGCCTAGCGCAATGTCAGGAGTTGCCACGAGATCAACAAGATAAGTCCCGCACTTGGATCGGCTAAATGTTGGGCCTAATGGTCACTCATGCCTTGCCGCAACCCCGTTGCAGCCACGTCAACTCCCTTTCTCGCCTTACCATGGCTGCTTGAGCGCTAAGGGGGACCTCCTGAGCATCGCACCTCAGGGGCTCTTACTGGACCTTGGGCCGCACACCTCCTGGCCTTGACCACGGCATGCAACCTGGCATACCAGCGACGGTTGTAGTCTGCCTGGGGACCGGGACCTATCAGCGTAGAGCAACAATCTATCGCGAGGAAAGAAAGGGGGTACCGAGACTTAACAAGACATGCGTTCATCAAATTTTCATAACAGGGAAGATAAGCACAAAAGACATTACGGACCCTTACATGCGCCCATGGGGTAATTCATGATTCATCATAGGAAACAAGAGCTGATACTAAGAGGGATCCTATGTACATTCTTCTGTGGTGGACACCGTCATCAACAGTGGGCCACAGGAGGTCGGCGCCAACCCCATCCAGATCAGCGGTGACGGCCAGACGCCGTAGCTCTGCTCCGAGCGTGGCGAGAGCTCGGGGGTACGTAACTGTCATCGCTCATCTCCGGAGTCTCATAGAGCTCAGGAGAACTGCTGGACTCCCAGGGGATCCTCCCTCTTCGGAGAAACACTCCAGGCGGCGGCCCTCAGCATCGAAGACCTTGAAGAAGAGCGTGGAGACGCCGTCGTACTCGAAGTGGATCGCGAGGGCGCCCCTCGCACGGTAGACCCGCGCGGTCTCGCCCCAGCTGCGAGCCATGAAGATCTTGCTGGTGGGGACCGCTTCGATCTCCGCTCCAGTCGCCGGAGCGCTGCAGTCGGCGTGGTGCAGCCAGAGCTCGAGAGGCCCCCTCGGCGGCATCACGTCGGAGAAGAACCACGGGAAGCGAATCCAGGAGCTTGGAGGCATCGGCGCCCACAGCACCAGCTTGCACGAGGAGTCCGCGACGTGAACCCCATGGGCTATGGCACGCGTCGCCGTGGCGCAGCGACCCTGGACGCGGTGTGGGCGGCGCTGCTCATCACTTTGTCCTCCCGAGCCCTCGTCCCGGGCGTACAGGGGCAGCGGGTACCCCAGAGGAGGCCGCTCGCACCAAGGCCTCAACACCACCTGCATCGCCGCTTCATCACGGTGACATATCGACCTTTTCTTTGGCGGAAGAGGCCCCAGATCATCACGGGGAGCCTTTCCTTTCTCTTCAGTAGAGAACTTTCTGATGGGCGCCATTGTTGTTAGCAGTGGACCAAGGAGGAAGAAGCAAGCACGTGAGGAAGAGATGGGCAACGGGGGCTCCGCCCCCTCCCCACTTATAGCAAGAGAAGGCCAACCGACATCTCCCACGATCGTAGGTAATGATGGTTTTCCTTGCATGTGGCAGGGACTTGTCAAATCAAGCATTTGCCGAGGCAGCATGGGGAAGCGGAGACGCCCACGTCCAATCAACCGCCACGCGTCAACCAAGGCCGCAGGCTTTAGGGGCCCCGCGGTGCTCCGAGCTTGGCCCTTGGCTTCACCGCGAAGCCAAGCCCGAGCGCACCTTGGGCCCAGGGGCTACTGTCGGCGTTCTGGGAGCAGGGGTCCCCAGACTTGCCTGCCTGCGGCCCACGGCGTGGCTAAGCCAGCAGGCAGTACGACCCATCTTCACCAACAAAGCATCCAAGACCCTCGCGAGGGTCCAAGCCTCGCGAGGCGGACGATGCAAGACCTCCTCTGGAGTAGCCTAACCAGGCAGGCTCACGAGGAGCGGAGATATCAAGGCAGGGCAAACCTCACGAGGCCCTCGTGACGTGAGCCATGAAGCACGACACGAGGCGGGCGCCAGGCGGGCACCAGCGCGCGCAACATCCTTGTTTCCACTTTGGTGCTAAGGAGGCCAGCGTAGGAGAAGAGTGTCGAGGCATCAGGCAAATGTTGCTATATTGGTGCAACGAGACCAAGACCAGGAGGACGGCAAGACGGAGGTCATCATGGAGCCCAAGACAGCGTCACCACCAGAGCTTTTCGCAGGCGAAGACCACTTTTTTCAGGATAGCTTGTACTAGCTGCCCCCTTCAAATTAGGCCGCCGTTGTTGGCCCCCTTCCCACTCGATATTTGGGAAGTGGACCAGGGCCTATATAAGTAGAGCTAGCCACCATTGTAGGGGCAATCGGATCCTAGCTTGATCCAACCCGATCGAGTGCCTACTCACAAGAACACCTCAACTTAAGGAGGCTGTTCTTCCCTTGTACTGTTCATCATCTGCCCTAGAGGCAATCCACCACCACCACACTGGAGTAGGGTATTACACCACAACGGTGGCCCGAACCAGTATAAACCTTGTGTCTTTCTGTGTTGCAAGTCTGCCGAGTTCGTCCGCGAGATCTTAGCGAGGTAGGGCGTAGATCGATAGGAAGGAAAGACTTCGTGCGCACCCTAGTGTTCGAACCTTAAGGGTTTGCCGGAACCCCACATCCGACAGTATATGATGCAACCGCAAGGTTTTGTCGATCCAAAGGGAGCTAACAAAGTGTGCGAGCTCCAGCGATCCATTTATGGACTGGTGCAAGCCTCTCGGAGTTGGCATAAAGGTTTTGATAGTGTGATCAAAGCATATGGTTTTATACAGACTTTTGGAGAAGCCTGTATTTACAAGAAAGTGAGTGGGAGCTCTGTAGCATTTTTGATATTATAGGTGGATGACATATTGCTGATTGGAAATGATATAGAATTTCTGGATAGCATAAAGGGATACTTGAATAAGAGTTTTTCAATGAAGGACCTCGATGAAGCTGCTTATATATTGGGCATTAAGATCTATAGAGATAGATCAAGACGCTTAATTTGACTTTCACAAAGCACATACCTTGACAAAGTTTTGAAGAAGTTCAAAATGGATCAAGCAAAGAAAGGGTTCTTGCCTATGTTACAAGGTGTGAATTTGAGTAAGACTCAATGCCCGACCACTGTAGAAGATAGAGAGAAGATGAAAGATGTTCCCTATGCGTCAGCCATAGGCTCTATCATGTATGCAATGCTGTGTACCACACCTGATGTGTGCCTTGCTATAAGTTTAGCAGGGAGGTACCAAAGTAATCCAAGAGTGGATCACTGGATAGCGGTCAAGAACATCCTGAAATACCTGAAAAGGACTAAGAATATGTTTCTCGTTTATGGAGGTGAGAAAGAGCTAGTCGTAAGTGGTTACGTCGATGCAAGCTTTGACACTGATCCGGACGATACTAAATCGCAAACCGGATACATGTTTACATTGAACGGTGGAGCTGTCAGTTGGTGCAGTTCTAAACAAAGCATTGTGGCGGGATCTATGTGTGAAGCGGAGTACATAGCTGCTTCGGAAGCAACAAATGAAGGAGTCTGGATGAAGGAGTTCATATCTGATCTAGGTGTCATACCTAGTGCATCGGGTCCAATGAAAATCTTTT
Source organism: Triticum dicoccoides (assembly GCF_002162155.2). Classification (NCBI taxonomy): domain Eukaryota; kingdom Viridiplantae; phylum Streptophyta; class Magnoliopsida; order Poales; family Poaceae; genus Triticum; species Triticum dicoccoides. The sequence goes on along the minus strand of NC_041380.1, from coordinate 286,169,653 downwards.
GTGACAATACTGGTGCAATTGCCTTGGCAAAGGAATCCAGATTTCACAAGAGAACCAAGCACATCAAGAGACGCTTCAACTCCATCCGGGATCAAGTCCAGGTGGGAGACATAGAAATTTGCAAGATACATATGGATCTGAATGTTGCAGACCCGTTGACTAAGCCTCTTCCACGATCAAACCATGATCAGCACCAAGACTCCATGGGTGTAAGAATCATTACTGTGTAATCTAGATTATTGACTCTAGTGCAAGTGGGAGACTGAAGGAAATATGCCCTAGGCAATAATAAAGTTATTATTTATTTCCTTATATCTTGATAAATGTTTATTATTCATGCTAGAATTGTATTAACCGGAAACATAATACTTGTGTGAATATATAAACAAATAGAGTGTCACTAGTATGCCTCTACTTGACTAGCTCATTGATCAAAGATGGTTAAGTTTCCTAGCCATTGACATGAGTTGTCATTTGATTAATGGGATCACATCATTAGGAGAATGATGTGATTGACTTGACCCATTCCGTTAGCTTAGCACACGATCATTCAGTATTCTGCTATTGCTTTCTTCATGACTTATACATGTTCCTATGACTATGAGATTATGCAACTCCCATTTACCGGAGGAACACTTTGTGTGCCACCAAACGTCACAACATAACTGGGTGATTAGAAAGGTGCTCTACAGGTGTCTCCGAAGGTACTTGTTGGGTTGGCGTATTTCGAGATTAGGATTTGTCACTCCAATTGTTGGAGAGGTATCTCTGGGCCCACTCGGTAATACACATCACTATAAGCCTTGCAAGCATTGCAACTAATGAGTTAATTGCGGGATGATGTATTACATAATGAGTAAACAGACTTGCCGGTAATGAGAATGAACTAGGTATTAAGATACCGACGATCGAATCTCGAGCAAGTAACATACTGATGACAAAGGGAACAACGTATGTTGTTATGCGGTTTGACCGATAAAGATCTTAATAGAATATGTAGGAGGCAATATGAGCATCCAGGTTCCGCTATTGGTTATTGACCGGAGACATGTCTCGGTCATGTCTACATAGTTCTCGAACCCGTAGGGTCCGCATGCTTAAAGTTCGATGACAGTTATATTATGAGTTTATGTGTTTTGATGTACCGAAGGAAGTTCGGAGTCCCGAATGTGATCACGGACATGACAAGGAGTCTCGAAATGGTCGACATAAAGATTGATATATTGGAAGCCTATATTTGGATAGCGGAAGTGTTTCGGGTGAAATCGAGATTTTACCGGAGTACCAGTGGTTACCAGAACCCCCAGGATTTTAATGGGCCAAGATGGGCCTTAGTGGAGAAGAGGAGGGGCGGCCAGGGCAGGCAGCGCCCCCCCTCTCCCTCTAGTACGAATTGGACAAGGAGGGGGCGGCGCCCCCCTTTCCTTCCTCTCTCCCTCCTCCTTCCCCCTTCTCCTACTCCAACTAGGAAAGGAGGGAGTCCTACTCCCGGTGGGAGTAGGACTCCTCCCTGGAGCGCCTCCTCCTGGCCGTCTGCCTCTCCCCCCTTGATCCTTTATATACGGGGGCAGGGGGCACCTCTAGACACAACAATTGATCTCTTGGATCTCTTAGCCATGTGCGGTGCCCCCCTCCACCATAGTCCACCTCGATAATACCATAGCGGTGCTTAGGAGAAGCCCCGCGTCGGTAGAACATCATCATCGTCACCGCGCCGTCGTGATGACAAAACTCTCCCTCAAAGCCCGCCTGGATCAGAGTTCCAGGGACGTCATCGAGCTGAACGTGTGCTGAACTCGGAGGTGTCGTACGTTCGATACTTGATCGGTCAGATCGTGAAGACGTACGACTACATCAACCGCGTTGTGCAAACGCTTCCGCTTTCGGTCTATGAGGGTACGTGGACAACACTCTCCCCTCTCATTTCTATGCATCACAATGATCCTGTGTATGCGCAAGAATTTTTTTGAAATTACTACGTTCCCCAGCAGCAGCGCGCGTGGCCGACACACTCCGGCATGCGCTCGGCCACCTCTTTCTTGCCGCCTCGCCCCGGACCGACTAGAAACGCCACACGCCCCCCCTGAATCCCCTCGGCCTCCCCCTCGCTCACTCATACCCTCCACGTCTCTCTCTCCTATGAATGCCCGAGCGCAGTCGTCACCACCGCCGCCGTTCACCGTGGCCACTAAGCTCCCCAGGACTCGTTCCCGTGCCCCCGTGCTCTGCCCGAACCCCACGCACCTCTCCGCCGACTAACGCAAGGCTGGACGACCTGAGGACGACGTCGCGACCTTTCTTCCCCATCCACGGCCACTGGATGATGTTGTCCGATTCACCATGTCCGCTGCCTCCCCGAGCCCACTGAGCTGCTCGACGACCTCCCTATGAGCTCCTGCCCCGTTTCCCCCTTTCCCCACGGTCGTTTGCTTCCCCTAACTGCGCTAACCGCCGCAACCATCAGCTCACCGCCACCGCGATCGTCACTTCAGCAGCTAGCAACCTTGCCTGACCCAACCGAGCACATAGTTGTGCTCAGCGTGCTCACATGAGGCCATAGCACCGCTTGCCTCGCTCTTCCGTACACCGGAGCCTCCACCCCAAGCTCACCCGAGCTCCGGCTGCCGCATAGCTCGACGTCGGCAGGGATTCCAGCCACCTCGCAGCCTTCCGCGGGCTCCCCAGGATGCGCGCGAGGACGGGCTTCCCTCTGGTACGTTCAGCGCATCCAGCCGACGCCCGTAGCGCTGCCCCGAGCAACGCTGGCGAGCCACTGCCGCGGGATTTCGTCACCGGCGGCTAAACACCGTTCGCTGACTTGGCGTCATTAGATTAGGTTAATCATGTGGTTTATAGACACATGTGCCGCTGACAGACTAGCCCCACCCCCTAATTAAACCGTGTTAATATCTGCTTAGTTTAACACTAAACCTCGTGGGCCCATTCTATCAGTTTGACCTTGCTGATGTTAGCGTTGTTTTGGCCCATGGGCCAACCTCTGTTCTAGCCACTGTTTCACTGACGTGTGGACCCCGCACGTCAGGTTTGACCTGGACCAGCCCTGTTGACTTGCTGACATTAGCATGAAGCACTGATGATGTAGTAATCATTTTCCTTGATTATTTCTAATTCTAAATGATTTGGAAATTCCGGAAAATGTTTAAAACTTCTAAAAATCATAGAAAATCAACCGTACCTCCAAATGAATTTATATATGAAAAATTATCAAAAAAATCCAATCTTTCCATCTGTACTATTTCCATGCATGTTTGAGAAACTTATGCTTGATGATCAGGTCAAATAAATTAAATGGCATTTGAATAATCACATATGGAGTTTGAATTTGAATCTTGTATTCAAACCAACTCCATTTAATTTGTTGCTAGCTGCATTAGCCCAAATCACAACATATTACCATGTCGTGATCATGCATCGTATTGTTGCATTGCGTTGATTGTATTCTTTCTCTGTTGCCGGTGTTTGTTTTTCCTCAGTAGAGTGTGTTCCAACGATGAGTTCGATGACACCGATGAAGAGCTACATCATCTTCAGAAGTGCCAGGCAAGCAAAACCCCCTTGTTCATTCCGATACAATCCCACTCTCTCACTCCTGCTCTCTTTTACTGCATTAGGATAACAGCGTTTCAACTGTTACATGCTGCGGTAGTTGAAACCTTTTCCTCTGCATGACCCGTCTTTGCCACAGTAAATAGTTGAAACCCACTAGCATGAGTAGGATTTGTTTGAGCCATGATGTGCCTACTCACTCATGCTTGCTTGTTATGCCTGCTATGCTTAGAGTTGTGTCAGGTTCGATTCATTTGGGATGGATTGGAATGGTGTGAACATGTCCTACTGTTGAGAGCTAAGTGTGTGCACACGATTTGCTAAAGGTAGCGGTGAGATGCCATGTAGGAGTACATGGTGGGTTGTCTCATTGAAACCGTCCTTAGGAACTGAGTTTTGTGTCTGTGATCCAAGACAGTTACTACCACACATTGGGCTCCGAGCACTCCAAGCTCTCTCGACTTATTAATCAATCTGATCTCTGTCCAGGAGTTGCAACTAGTTTCTAGTGTTCGTAGGTAGTGCTAGTAGTCTACCAAGTGGCACCCGGTACAGGTGGGATTGGCACAGACTAGGTGCAGTGGCACGGTGTACCAAGTGGCACCCGGATGGTGGGCTTGGGAACCCTGCTCACTTTGTTTGGGGCCGTGATGGAAACCTCGGCCGGACTTCCATGTGGACGGAACCCGAATAGGCGATAAACCTGTACTAGAGTCTTGCGTGGTTAGTCAGGTCATGGCCGACACCCTCGCCAGGCTTCCGCTTTAAGGTTGCCGAGATACATGACGTGTACATGGCGGTAAGTGGCGAGAGCGTGTGTGAAGAAGTACACCCCTGCAGGGTTAACATTATCTATTCGAATAGCCGCGTCTGCGGTAAAGGACTACTGAGTTGCTTGGGCAGTTCATAGACAAGTGAAAGTGGATACTCTAAAATGCGCAGGATAAGCGTGAGTGCTATGGATGGCCTTCTCGTAGGGAGACGGGAGCGGATCCATAGTGGTGTATTGATATGGTGAATATGTGGACTCGTGTGGCTTCACCTCAAAAGAGTTACTTCCAGTCATAGTACATGATAGCCACCGAGTCAAAGCTGGCTTGCCGCAGTTAAACTCCACCACCCCCTTTTGTTGATACTGATGCATATGTAGTTAGATCTGATGTAAGTCTTGATGGGTACATTTGTAACCACGTTTGCTTAATTTATGTTTTTGCAGAGAGACTTCAGTCTCACTAGTAGTTCCGCGTGGACTTCGATGTTTAGCTTGTTACCTCAGCTACGATCTTGTACCCTTCGGAGGGTCTTGTAGATAGTCAGGCTTCACAGCCTTTTTCATTTGTAGTTGTCTGTACTCAGACATATTATGCTTCCGTTGCCTGTATGCTTTGTATGCTGGGTCAACAAACCCATGTTTGTAATATCTGGCTCCTTGGAGCCTATTGAATAAATACTTTGAGTCGTAGAGTTTTGTTGTGATGCCATGTTATATTTGCACATATCGAGCATATTGTGTGTATGATTTTGAAATGCTTGGTATGTGTGGGATCTGATAGCCTAGTTGTTTATTCTTGGTAGCCTCTCTTATGGGGAAATGTCTCCTAGTGCTTCCACTAAGCCATGGTGGCTTGCTATTGCTCCAGAACACTTAAGCTGGCCGGCATGTGTCCTTCTTAGTACCTGTGTCTATCCCTTCAGGGAAATGTCACACGTTGTTCCTTTAAGTCCTTGTAGCTTGCTACGACTTGTTGATGATCGACACGTTCATTGCTGGGTCATGTATGCCTGTCCCTATAAGTTAGCGCCACCTTCGGTTTACGACTAGTCATGTTGGCACGGGTTCTCTTTCATATGGATGCTAGCGACACTATCATATATGTGAGCCAAAAGGCGCAAACGGTCCCGGGCCAGGTAAGGTGGCACCCGTGGGAATACCGTGCGTGAGGCCGCAAAGTGATATGATGTGTTACATGCTAGATCGGTGTGACTTAGGATTGGGGTCCTGATAGCTTTGGTATCAAAGCCTGACTCCCTGTAGGACTACCAAGCCAAACTAGTCGAAGTCATGTCTGGAAATGCTTTAGTTATATAAGGGAATTGATTGTGGAAGAGAACGTAAGGCTCTTTTTACTCCTTTACCTTATGCCATCCCGATCCGAGTCAATCTATCTTTCCTACGGGGTTAAGGAACTAGGCTTTCTCTTCTTTCTATCAGGATCACGTGTTACTAATCCGTAGACTTATAAGATTGATGGACTCAAGCCTAATTTAGTTCCTACTACTTCCGTGTGTTGACAGTTGATCTCAGAACCTTAATATTGTGATGTTGAGTGGTTATGCTACCATTTTGCAGGATGTCTCAAATCTTTTTGAGCATTTACAGCCATTATGCTGTCTGAGTCATCCCAGGTTTCTAATTAGTTTGATGCATTTGCAAATCCTTCTGTCCGTTCTTGATGTTCCTTTGGACCAGCTTAACCACACTAATTGCTGAGTTGAGGTACTCCATTACCTCGACATATATGTTGGAGATATTATTATGACCCTAGGTGTCTCAGAGAACCACCTGGTAATCTAGCCATGATTCGTGTTCCCAATGTGATGATTCTGGCCACCATTCTCGAAAGCATCACGTGATGCCATATAGTTAGTAGGCATTCTACTCCTGGGTTTCTGAACCCGAGATTCACCCTACTTACTTCATGTTGATAGTGTTTGCTGGTTCCTTTAGGATATTAGTAACCTTTGCTATAGTCCTCGAGGTCCGTGGTATTTCCTTCTTCCAAATACCATGAACTACTTATGGCAGAAGTTCTTTTGAACCAAAAGATCACAACCAGAGTGCTTTTGATGAGTTCTCCATTCTACATTGTGAATCTGCCAGTCCTACCTTTCTGCATGGGTTATTCGGAAGAAATATGTTGAGCATGCTTGACCTACAAATCTGTGCATCAACAACTCAAAAAGTTATACGTTCCTTTGAGTTGTCCCTCTTCAGTCGTATTCCGACCTTCGCCTATCAGTTGATAGTCAAGAGTAATGGCGCATTCATGTCATCGATGCTTGTTATTCTGTGGTGTGTGAAGCCATTCTATTTCGGAATGACTAGGAGAAACAAACTTCAGTACCTCATCCATTTATAGGATTGGGTAAAAGTAGTTGTATTCCGTAGATCAAAATGCCAATCCAACTTTTGTTCTGCTGTACCTTGGGGTATTACCATCTTCATGTCAAGAATGTCATGGGAATTGCACCACCTCCTATGAACTCTTGATACAGTGATACTTCTTGCCATCATCATTCATTCCTGGTCTCCGTGTTATTGCAACCAGAATACCGACAAGTGAATCGTGATGTGTGAAATCAATACTCCTAGCAACCCCGTTGCTTGGTAGTTAATGGACAATATTCTCATTCTTAGCATGTTGGTTATTAAATTATCATTCTAAGATTGATCGTGCTACCTAGTCCATTTTTCCTGGTGCACTCTTCGATCAATGAGTTAGGACTACATCAATCCCTCGCTCTTCTGATCATGTCGTCTTGCCCAGCAAGATTGTTCTCGAGCTTCATAACATACCAGTGGTTCGTGATTTTCCAAATATCTTCTCAGAAGTATCACCAGGTTGTTCCCTGGTCGTTGTGTTGAGCTTGTGATCAAGTTGGTTTATCCCTATAAACCACCCCTTCTCCAAGAATCTGTGTTGGATACCCCGAACTAGTTGGCTAAGATGAACAACAACTTGGAGAGTTGGAAGATCCAATCTTTGATTAGAGTGTGGGATATCGTCAAATCAAGTCAGAACCTACGATATTCATACTTACTCGTGGTTGATCCCTTGAGCATACACCATTATATCTTTTGGTCTGACCAATACTATCACCGTGTTCACATAATTATGGAATTCCATCTACATGGAAACGTAGATGAATTGTTGTTGAGCCCATCGACAACATCCCTATCTTCTCCATGAATTTGTTGGACATTAAGCTAGTGTTTGAAACTTTGTAAGCAATGCCTTCATGTTCCGTTCATGAGGTATATGTTTGGATGAGAGAACTGACTTCCTATAATTCATGTGTATTTGATGTATGTTGCCACCGTGAATTCAAGAAAGCTTGTTTTTTTGCTTCCTATGGAATCATCCCAAGTCAGCCATGCACGTGCAAAGTATCCTATGGTCTGTTAGACTGATCATCTTCGTTCCATATGAATTCCATAGCACAACAAGCCACTGATTTATTTGTTCAAGGAAAAGAAGTTCCTTCTTAAGAGCTAATCATATCACTTATGCAAGGACTTCAATATCCTCTATGATGGTTCCCCACATGATCTCGATAGTGTTTTACTATAAGACTACTATGTGGTCATGCTTGTCTGGGACAGCGTGTTCACATGTGTTTAGCAAAGCCAATTCATGTATTGGAGCTTGCTATCGTAGTTCATCTCCTGAGAACCTCACAACGTCATCTTATCGATTTGTGTTGCAAACTTTCTTTTCCAGACATGTTGTCTAAAATATTTCGTTACCAACCATATCTGAATCTCAGGCAGATATGATGGTTGGAACATTCCCAACATTTGCATTTTGTTCCTAGCTTGCACCCGTAACTGTACCATCTTACCATGGGCTGATCTTTTCGGCAATTGTTGTCCATGACCATATTCAAAAGTGAGCTTACCTTGGCCCTATCCTTTCTGGATGATAAACAGAAATCATCCATCGCATTGTCTTCAACAAGGTAGTACACATCATTCATTCTAGCGAGAGTGTGTCATTCTCTCGAACTCCGTCAAACGATCATTTGTGAATTGCCTTAACCCGGTATGAAGAGTTTCAATGATCCACGTATCAAAAGTATTCTTCTGCCACTTAAGGGAATAATTCTACGAGTCACCTCCTCAAAGGTGCCCCATTATGGAATCATGGCAATTAATCTCCTTGCTACAATGAATCTCATTCACCATCTTTTTAAGCGTGGAATTGTTTCCTACCAAATTGAACCTTCATCATATGTTTCTTCCATCACCCTGATGTGTGTTTTGTGTCTCAATTCGAGAGATGTTACTATGTCTCATTCTGTGAGTTGATCATGAGTTGCTCGATCTTCTAGAAGCTCGACTCTATAGAGTTTCCCTTTCGTCTCATTGTCGCGTTGGATGAAGATCTCGAAAGCAAAGGCGTCAAAATCAATTTGACAATGAATCAACATCTTCGAGAAGGACAGTTGGATCATGAAGATTGTGTTGTCCTTGTGTCCCCTTCGTCTTCTTACCTCACGTCTTGAATCTTGGGACGAGATTCTTGTTTAGTGGGTGAGGGAGTCCTGGATTAGGGGGTCTCCGGACAGCCGGACTATCTCCATTGGCCGGACTGTTAGACTATGAAGATACAAGATTGAAGACTTCGTCTCGTGTCTGGATGGGACTCTACTTGGCATGGAAGGCAAGCTAGGCAATACGTATATGGATATCTCCTCCTTTGTAACCGACCTTGTCTAACCCTAACCCTCTTCGGTGTCTACATAAATCGAAGGGTTTTAGTCCGTAGGACAACAATCACAACATACAATCATACCATAGGCTAGCTTCTAGGGTTTAGCCTCTCTGATCTCGTGGTAGATCTACTCTTGTAACACCCATATCATCAATATTAATCAAGCAGGACGTAGGGTTTTACCTCCGTCAAGAGGGCCCGAACCTGGGTAAAACTTCGTGTCCCTTGACTCCTGTTACCATCCGGCCTAGACGCATAGTTCGGGACCCCCTACCCGAGATCCGCTGGTTTTGACACCGACATGGGTGCTTCCATTGAGAGTTCCTTTGTGTCATCGCCGTTAGGCTTGATGGCTCCTACTATCATCGATAGCGATGCGGTCCAGGGTGAGATTTTTCTCCCCAGACATATCTTCGTATTCGGCGGCTTTGCACTGCGGGCTAATTCGCTTGGCCATCTGGAGCAGACTGAAAGCTACGCCCCTGGCCATCAGGTCAGATTTGGAAGTTTGAATTACACGGCCAACATCCGTGGGGACTTGATCTTCGACGGATTCGAGCCACAGCCGGGCGCACCGCACTGTCGCGATGGGTATGACCTAGCTCTGCCACCGGACGATACTCCAGAGGCCGCGCCCGCATCAGCTCCGACCCTTAGCTCGGAGCCAACTGCACCAATCGAGGACGGGTGGCTAGACACCGCCTCAGGGGCTGCAGTCTCGACGGCGATCGAGCCAAACACCAGCATAATCGTCTGCGCAGCCCATGAATCCAAGGTGCCGGACTCTCTTCCGGACCCCGAACCATCCGCACGCCTGCCAATCGAATCCGATTGGGCGCCGATCATGGAATTCACCACCGCGGATATCTTTCAGCACTCGCCCTTCGGCGACATTCTGAATTCACTAAGGGCTCTCTCTTTGTCAGGAGAGCCCTGGCCGAATTATGGCCAACAGGATTGGGATGCGGACGACGAAGAAATTCGACGCCCACCCACCACCCACTTTGTAGCCACTGTCGATGATTTAACCGACATGCTCGACGTCGACTCCGAAGACATCGACGGTATGGACGACGATGTAGGAGACGAACATGAACCAGCACCTATAGGGCACTGGAAAGCCACCTCGTCGTATGACATATACATGGTGGATACACCCAATAAAGGCAATGGCGACGAGATAGCGGAGGATGACCCCTCCAAGAAGTAACCCAAGCGCCAACGTCAGCGGCGCCGCTCTAAGTGCCGCCAAAGCAAAAGTGGTGATACCGGCACAGGAGATAATAACACTCCGGATAGCGCCGAAGACAACAACAATCCCCTCCAGCAAGATTTAGAGCAGGAGGATGAAGGAACCAGCTCTCCTGAGAGAGCGGCTGGCAGAGAGGATGAGGATGACAATTACATGCCCCCCTCCGAAGACAAGGCAAGCCTCGGCGACGATGAATTCGCCGTACCAGAGGATCCCGTCGAACAAGAGCGCTTCAAGCGCAGGCTTATGGCCACGACAAATAGCCTGAAGAAAAAGCAGCAGCAGCTTCAAGCTGATCAAGATCTGCTAGCTGACAAATGGACTGAAGTCCTCGCGGCCGAGGAATATAAACTCGAGAGTCCCTCCAAGAGTAACCCAAGGCACAGGTTACTACCCCGACTGGAGGAAGAAGCATATGATACGGCTGATCGACCACCTCATGGCCGCGATAGAGAGGCATTCCAGCCAAAAGCTCAGCCTCCACCCCAACGCCATCCAAATAAAAAGGCATGGGGAGATACGCCAGACCTGCGAGACATATTAGAGGACAAAGCAAAGCATTCAAGATAGATCTATGGATCATGAGGGTGCACCACTCTACGAGACGGTAAACGTCACGCCGGATACAGTAAAAGCAAATCCGGACGGGCCGAACACAGCGGGCAGGACCCATTCGAGCTGCGTCGTGATATAGCCCAATACAAAGGCGCCGCACACGATTTATGCTTCACAGACGAAGTAATGGAACATCAATTCCCAGAAGGTTTCAAACCTGTAAACATTGAATCATACGACGGCACAACAAATCCCGCAGTATGGATTGAGGACTTCCTCCTCCACATCCACATGGCCCACGGTGATGACTTGCATGCCATCAAGTACCTCCCACTAAAACTCAAAGGACCAGCACGGCATTGGCTTAATACCTTGCCAGCGGACTCCATTAGCTGTTGGGAAGATCTAGAAGCCGCATTCCTCGACAACTTTCAGGGCACTTATGTGCGACCACTAGACGTCGATGACTTGAGCCACATAATTCAGCAGCCAGAAGAGTCGGCCAGGCAATTCTGGACTCGGTTCCCTACAAAGAAAAATCAAATCATCGACTGTCCGGATGCGGAGGCCTTAGCGGCTTTCAAGCACAACATCCGAGACAAGTGGCTAGCCTGGCACCTTGGTCAGGAAAAGCCGAAATCTATGGCAGCTCTCACGACGCTCATGACCCGCTTTTGTGCGGGAGAAGACAGCTGGTTGGGTCGCAGTAATAACATATCAAAGAACCATGGTACCTCAGATACCAAGGACGGCAATAGCAGGTCACGTCGCAACAAGCATAAGCGCCGCATTAACAACGAAAGTACTGAGGATACGACAGTCAATGCCGGATTGAAAGGCTCTAAACCCGGTCTGCGGAAAAAGCCATTCAAACAAAGTATGCCGGGTCCGTCCAGCTTGGACCGTATACTCGATCGCTCGTGTCAAATACACAGCACCCCAGACAAGCCAGCCAATCACACCAACAGGGATTGTTGGGTGTTCAAGCAGGCCGGCAAGTTAATTGCCGAAAACAAGGACAAGGGGCCGCATAGCGATGACAAGGAAGAACCTTGGCAGCCGCACATTGGAGGACAGAAGAGGTTTCCCCCGCAAGTGCGGACGGTGAACATGATATACGCAACCCACATACCCAAAAGGGAGCGGAAGCGTGCGCTCAGGGATGTATATGCGTTGGAGCCAGTCGCCCCAAAGTTCAACCCTTGGTCCTCCTGTCCGATCACCTTCGATCGCAGGGACCACCCCACTAGTATCCGTCATGGCGGATTCGCTGCACTGGTCCTAGACCCAATCATCGACGGATTTCACCTCACTCGAGTCCTTATGGACGGCAGCAGCAGCCTGAACCTGCTTTATCAGTACATAGTGCACAAAATGGGTATAGACCCCTCAAGGATCAAACCCACAAAAACGACCTTTAAGGGCGTCATTCCAGGCGTAGAGGCCCACTACACAGGCTCAATTACACTGGAAGTGGTCTTCGGATCCCCGGATAACTTCCGAAGCAAAGAGTTAATCTTCGATATAGTCCCGTTCCGCAGTGGTTATCACGCGCTGCTCGGACGAACCGCATTTGCTAGATTCAATGCGGTACCGCATTATGCATACCTCAAGCTCAAGATGTCAGGACCTCGCGGAGTTATTACAGTCAGTGGAAACACCGAGCGCTCTCTCCGAACAGAGGAGCACACCGCGGCCCTTGCAGCAGAAGCGCAAAGCAGCCTCTTAAGGCAATCTACCAGTTCGGTGTTTCAAAGCCCGGACACCTTCAAGCGCGCTCGGGGCAATCGGCAAACAGACCGCCTGGCGCGATCTGAGCTCGTATAGCAATACGGCGGCCACCCCAATCCCAGCCCAACGGTGTTATTCGTGCCGCTCGTACATAATTACGCATTAAAAATACCATGGGCACAGGTGGGGAGGGGGGGCACAACTGCGGCACGCCCCAAAACACGGCCTAAACCGCACTAGGGGCTTCCTGTTTGGTTATTTTTCTTTTTCTTTCAGGACTTTAATCTCTGGAAACACTGTCCGACAGGTCTATTGCCGAACACATGATACAACAACCAAGGAGGAAGACAACTACGTTATACAACGGAATTCCCAGGTTGATTACAGATTTCATATCATTCCTCAGCTCACCCTTGGAAGGGACATAGTCCTACTCTTTTGCTTATTACACTATCTGTATCACTCCGCTTTAATGCAATTTTTTAATATACAATGCATGACATTACGACTATTATTGCATTTTTGTTATATATATATATATATCTATGTGTTCATTAATGACGCCTTGCAACCGTACACTCTGGTACGGCCAATGCACCAGGGGCTTACGTACCCACAATATGGTGTGAAAAGTCTGAACACTTTCACAAGTGCGGCACCCCGAACTTATAGCATGATATGCATCAGCTCCGAATCATGTCTTTGGTCAAATGTTGGGTTTGCCCGGCTCCTATGTTTTGGTACCTTACGTTCCGCTCTATCGGCTAAGGTAGCACTAGGAGAACTACTGCGATTGTGCCCCAGTTCTGCCGGGCCGAGCACCTCAGTAGAGAAAGCTAAAACTGACTATCATGATAAGGCGAGAGACTGGTCGCTGTTCGGCGAGGTTTTTCGAGTCCCTAAAGACTTATGCCGCATAAGGCGAGGGGCCGGATCCGTCCGGCTTACAGGTGTGTATCGCGCCCCGAATTTGGCCTTCCGGATACCAGGGGCTTCGCCGAAATTTAAAATTATAGAATTCTATGGCTAAGTGAGAGTGATAAAGCATTATTAGTCCGGTTGCCTTGTTCGTTGTGCTGAGCACCTCCCTCGAAGGATCCAAACATGGGAACAAGAGTGCTCAGGTTTACCCCGAACACCCCAGCACTCGTGGCATGGGGGCAGAAGCCGAGGACTAGCCATCTCTCAGATTGGATAAACAGCCAAACAGAAGGTAATATTTTAAATTCACACAAGCATTGCATAGCGTTTTCATACATACATGACAAAACGAGCAAGTCTCATTCAAATATTACATTTTGTGAACACTCATCTGCGATAAGACGGGCGCCCGACAAAACACCCTCATAGTACATCTCGGGGTGGTGGTGCTCCTTGCCCTCCGGCGGCCCCTCCTTGATCAGCTTCACGGCGTCTAGCTTGACCCACTGCGTTTTTACATGGGCGAAAGCCCAGCATGCACCTTCAATGCAAACGGATCGCTTGACGACCTCCAGCCGTGGGCAGACATCTACAAGCCGCCTCTCCAGGCCGAAGAAGCTGTTCAGAAGGGCATCGCCAGGCCACAACCAGACTATGAAGCCCTTCATGGCCTGATCGGCCGCCTTATGTAGCTCGACCATCTGCTTCAGCTGGTCGCTCATTGGCACCGGATGTTCGGCCTCAGCATACTGAGACCAGAACAGCTTCTCCGTCGAGCTCCCGTCCTCGGCCTAGTAAAATTGTGCGGCATCGGACACTCTGCGGGGCAAATCTGCGAATGCTCCTGAAGAGCTCCAGATCCGGGTAAGTAATCGATAATTTACTTTTACATGCTTGCTTTGCATATAGAAAGCCTTACCCGCTGCTATCTTCTTCATCGTGTCGATCTCCTGAAGGGCCTTCTGGGCCTCGGCCTTGGCACTCTTCGCGCTCTCACGGGCCGCGGCAAGCTCAGACTCTCGCGTCTTCAAGTCAAGCTCCCACACCTCATGCTTCGTCATGAGAGCCTGGTGCTCTTGCTGCACCTCGCCCACCCGAGCCTCGTGCCTCTCTCGCTCGGTGCGCTCCTTGGCCGCTGTCTCTTCGGCCTTGGTCAGCGCTTGCTTCAAGGTCGCCACCTCGGCCGTGGCCCCTGGCAAAACATACAATGATCCTGTCATTCTGCAATCGTGTCCTTTCTTATATATACATATATCTATAGACGGGGTATTACTTACCCTCGTTCTCCTCGAGCTGCCTCTTGACAAGGCCGAGCTCTTTCTTGGACCCATTGAGGTCCTGCTTCAGTACGGCGACCTCCGCAGTTAGTGCGGCGGAAGCCAGCAGAGAAGCCTGCATATGCATATTGACATACTTATATTAGACTCCTGTGATATTATTTGATCCTCTGTTCGGCTTTCCTTTGCGAACACCGAACAACGCATCAGGGGCTACTGTCTATGTGGTAATACTTCTACTACATTTTAAAACACTTACCTCAAAGCCTGTTAGAAGGCTAGTACAGGCTTCAGTCAATCCGCTCTTGGCGGACTGAACCTTCTGGATCACCGCACTCATGATAGTGAGGTGCTCCTCCTCGATGGAAGCGCTGCGAAGCGCTTCCAATAGATTGTCCGGTGCCTCTAGATGGACAGAGCTCACCAGCACAGGCGTCTCACCCCTCTTAGAAGGAGACAGCCTGCCCGAGCCCGGAACCGCTAGAGGTTCCGGTGCGGTGTTCGGCTGAGGGCCGAACTCGGAGCTCTTAGGGGCCCCGTCCCCTCTGCTCCCGGAGTCCGGAAGGTCGCCTTGAGGCACCTCCGGGACTGTCTCCCCTTGATCCGGTGCCTCTTGAGACAACACCTCAGCATCGTCGGCAGGATGAGGGGAGGTGGCAGTCGGGACTGGATCACTATCCATGTCCAACGAACCCAGGGAGCCGTTCGATGATACCTCGATATTGGCTCGTGGCGGCCTGCGTAATTATGTTCGGCGATTAGGGAAAGCAATGCGACAAAGGAATCCTATGGGTTACTTTTGTATCAGAATACTTACGATCTCCCCTGGGGCTTGGCCCTGGGCAACCACTCGTCTTCACTTTCGTCAGCGGCGGTGGAGCTGTCCGGAAGGAGAGTCCTTCCCTTCTTGGACCCTCCGGCCTCCCCAGTTGGGGCGGCCTTCCTTCTCTTGTCTCCCCTAGTCGGTGGGGGAGCCTCTTCTTCCTCTTCCTCGTCTTCGGGGGAAGAGTGCGCCGCAGAGTCATCGGACGGTGAGTCCGACGACGCCTAGCGTCGGGAACTCTTTCGAGCTCCCTTGGCCTTCTTGGTCTTCTCCGGCACCTTATAAGGGGCCGGAGTCAACATCTTCGCCAGAAGGGCGTCTGCAGGGCCTTTGGGCAAGGGAGCCGGACAGTCGATTTGTCCGGCCATCTTCTGCCAGTCCTGTTAACGGCACGAGAGTTTAGATCCCGCATAGAGTCAATCTATATAAAAACAAGTATCATGTGAAAGGTAAAACAACTTACCGCGCTGGCTTGGCGCTTCGCGCTGAATCCGCAATCCTCAGTAATGGGGGGAGGGACCTCGGCGCTCTTGAACAGCACCCTTCAGGCATATCATGAGTCATGTCGAAGAACCTGTTCAGAGTTCGGTGCTGCGCCGGATTGAACTCCCACAAGGTGAACTCCTGTTGTTGGCACGGGAGTATCCGGCGGATGAGCATAACCTGGACTATGTTGACGAGCTTGAGCTTCTTGTCCACCATGTTTTGAATACATGTCTGGAGTCTGATCAGCTCTTTTGAATTACCCCAGGATAGGCCCTTCTCCTTCCAGGAGGTGAGCCGCATGGGGGTGCCAGATCGGAACTCGGGGGCCGCTACCCATGCGGGGTCGCGCGACTCGGTGATATAGAACCACCCGATTGCCATCCCTTTATGGTTTCCACAAAGGAGCCCTTGAGCCATGTTATGTTGGGCATCTTGCCCACCATGGCGCCTCCGCACTCTGCCTAGCGGCCGCCCACCACCTTCGGCTTGACGTTGAAGGTCTTCAGCCATAGACCGAAGTGGGGCTTGATGCGGAGAAAGGCCTCGCACACGACGATAAACGCCGAGATGTTGAGGATGAAGTTCGGGGCCAGATCATGGAAATCCAGGCCGTAATAGAACATGAGCCCCCGAACGAAGGGATGGAGAGGAAATCCCAGTCCGCGGAAGAAATGGGTGAGGAATACAACCCTCTCATGGGGCCTGGGGGTGGGGATGAGTTGCCCCTCATCTGGGAGCCGGTGCGTGATGTCGTCGGGCAGGTATCCGGCTCTCCTCAGTTTCTTGACATTTCCCTCCGTGACGGAGGAGACCATCCACTTGCCTCCCGCTCCGGACATGGTTGGAGAAAGTTGAGATGGAAGTGAGGACTTGGGCACTAGAGCTCGAGTGTGCGGGAGCGGATGAGAAGAGGAGGAAGAAGGCGTGGATAGAAAGGTGAATCCTTATCCCTTTATATGGGTGGACAAAACTAAGCATCCCCACTTGCCTGGTAAAACTCGCTTATCCCCCAAGCGCCGTAATTGATGGCACGGTTGGGTTACCCACGCCTGTATTGATGAGAATCCCGTAATAAGGGGACACGATCTCTGCTTTGACAAGACGTGTCAAAAAACTGCCTCGCGTTATGTGCGGGGCTGCTTAAAAGAAACGGTTCGAATAATCACGGGGCCATGACGTAACGTCGTGTTGCCAAAACAAGCTAGCGAATTAGATCTGCGAAAACATTATTCTCTCTACGGTGGAATGTGGAACTTATTTTGCAGGGTCGGACACTATCCTCGTATTCAAATTCTTCTGTGATGTATTCGGAGAAGGAACCCGCCTTGCAATGCCGAAGACAACTGCAAGCCGGACTCATCATCATTGAAGCCTGGTTCAGGGGCTACTGAGGGAGTCCTGGATTAGGGGGTCTCCGGACAGCCGGACTATCTCCATTGGCCGGACTATTAGACTATGAAGATACAAGATTGAAGACTTCGTCTCTTGTCCGGATGGAACTCTACTTGGCGTGGAAGGCAAGCTAGGCAATGCGTATATGGATATCTCCTCCTTTGTTACCGACATTGTGTAACCCTAACCCTCTCCGGTGTCTATATAAACCGAAGGGTTTTAGTCCGTAGGACAACAATCACAACATACAATCATACCATAGGCTAGCTTCTAGGGTTTAGCCTCTCTGATCTCGTGGTAGATCTACTCTTGTAACACCCATATCATCAATATTAATCAAGAAGGATGTAGGGTTTTACCTCCATCAAGAGGGCCCGAACCTGGGTAAAACTTCGTGTCCCTTGCCTCCTATTACCATCTGGCCTAGACGCACAGTTCGGGACCCCCTACCCGAGATCCGCCGGTTTTGACACCGATAGTGGGGGTGAGTTGTCACAGCCCTAGAATTTTCTTGTAAATAGTTGCATCAGAGTGCATCATACATCATGTCTAAATTCCAGTGAAATTTGAATTGAGGGAATTCTCAAGCCTCCAAAAATTCATTTAAGAAAAAGGGGCAAGAACCCTTAAAATTGCATTCAGTGAAACCAAAATGGCCTTCATTAATGTTTGATAATTTTGGCAAGGGTTTGGATCCAAACCAAAAATAGTGAACATTTTTAAGGAATTATTTTGGCATTGAATTTAAATCACTATTTTATTTGAATTTGGATTTATATTCATATAACTAGAATATATTTTCAAATAACCCTGAAATAATTTATATGCTCGTTGAAAAGTCCAGAAAAACCAAATAAAAATGTTCAGAATTGTTTGGCATTGTTCTGGATTTGTTCTGAATTTGAACAGTGGCAAAATAAATTAAAACAGAAGAAAGATAAAAAAGGCAAAAGAGCTTAGCTGGCCCAAACCTACCTGGCGGCCTCGTTGGCTGGCCCAACCCAGCAGCCTCCCCCCTATCGTCTTCCTTGTGCCAGCCGGCAGCACGCGTGGCCGACGCACGCCGGCACGCGCCTGGCCACCGCGTGCTTGCCGCCTTGCCCCGGACCGACTAGAAACGCCACGCGCCCCCCTGAATCCCCTTGGCCTCCCCCTCACTCACTCATCCCCTCCTTGTCTCTCTCTCCTGCGAACGCCCGAGCGCAGCCGTCACCACCGCCACCGTTCACCGTGGCCACTGAGCTCCCCAGGAGCCGTTCTCGTGCCCCTGTGCTCCAACCCAACCCCACGCACCTCTCCACCGAGTAACGCAAGGCCATACGACCCAAGGACGACACAGCGACCTTTCTTCCCCGTCCATGGCCATCGGATGCTGTTGTCTGATTCGCTCTCTCCGCCATCGCGATCGTCACTACCACAGCTAGCAACCTCACCTGACCCAACTGAGCACGTAGTTGTGCTCAGCGTGCTCACAGGAGGCCATAGCACCGCTTGCCTTGCTCTTCCGTACACCGTAGCCTCGACCCTGAGCTCACCTGAGCTCCGGCAGCCGCACAGCTCGACGCCGGCAGGGATTCTGGCCACCTCAAAGCCTTCCACGGGCTCCCGTGGATGGTCGCGAGGATGGGCTTCCCTTTGGTGCCTTCAGCGCATCCAGCTGACGCCCGTAGCACCGCCCCGAGCAACACCGGCGAGCCACCGCCGCGGGATTTCGTCACCGATGACTAAACGCAGTTTGTTGACTTGGCGTCATTAGATTAGGTCAATCACGTGGTTTACATACACTTGTGCAGTTGACAGACCAACCCTACCCCCTAATTAAACCGTGTCAATCTCTGCTTAGTTTAACACTAAACCCCGTGGGCCCATTCTATCAGTTTGACCTGGCTGATGTCAGCTTTGGCCTGGCGCACGGGTCATCCTCTATTTCAGCCACTATTTCACTGACGTGTGGACCCCGCACGTCAGGTTTGACCTGGACCAGCCCTATTGACTTGCTGATGTCAGCATGATGCACTAATGACGCAATAATCATTTTCCTAGATTATTTCTAATTCTAAACGATTTGGAAATTCCAGAAAATGTTTAAAACTTCTAAAAATCATAGCAAATCAGCCGTAGCTCCAAATGAAATAATTTATATATGAAAAATTATCGGAAAAATCCAATCTTTCCATCTGTACCATTTACATGGATGTTTGAGCAACTTATGTCTGCTGATCAGGTCAAATCAATTAAATGGCATTTGAATAATCACATATGGAGTTTGAATTTGAATCTTGTATTCAAACCAACTCCATTTAATTTGTTGCTAGCTGCATTAGCCCAAATCACAGCATATTGCCATGTCATGATCATGCATCATATTGTTGGATTGCTTTGATTGTATTCTTTCTCTGTTGCTGGTGTTTGTTCCCCCTCGGTAGAAGTATGTTCCGACGATGAGTTCGATGACACCGATGAAAATCTATATCATCTTCAGAAGTTCTAAGCAAGAAAAAACCCCTTGTTCATTCCGATAAGATCCCACTCTCTCGCTCCTTCTCTCTGTTACTGCATTAGGACAATAACATGTCAACTCTTACATGCTGCGGTAGTTGAACCCCTTTCCTCTGCATGACCTATCTTTGCCACAGTAAATAGTTGAAACCCACTAGCATGAGTAGGATTTGTTTGAGCCATGATGTGCCTACTCATTCATGCTTGCTTGTTATGCCTGCTATGGTTAGAGTTGTGTCAGGGCCGATTCATCTAGGATGGATTGGAATGGTGTGAGCATGTCCAACTATTGAGAGCTAAGTGTGTCAACACGATTTGGTAAAGGTAGCGGTGAGAGGCCATGTAGGAGTACTTGGTGGGTTGTCTCATTGAAACCGTCCTCGGGAACTGACTTGAGTTCTGTGTCTGTGATCCAAGACAGTTACTACCACACATTGGGCTCCGAGTTCTCCAGGCTCTCTCGACTTACTAATCAACCCGATCTCTGTCCAAGAGTTGCAACTAGTTTCTGGTGTTTGTAGGTAGTGCTAGTAGTCTACCAAGTGGCACCCGGTATAGGTGGGCTTGGGACAGAGTGGTGCAGTGGCACGGTGTACCAAGTGGCACCCCGATGGTGGGCTTGGGAACCCTGCTCACATTGTTTGGGACCGTGATGGAAACCTCGGCCGGACTCCCTTGCGGATGGAACCCGAATAGGCGATAAACCTGGACTAGAGTCTTACGTGGTTAATCAGGTCGTGGCTGACACCCTCGCCAGGCTTCCGCTAGAAGGTTGCCGAGATACATGACGTGTACATGGCGGTAACTGGCGAGAGTGTGTGTGAAGAAGTACACCCCTGTAGGGTTAACATTATCTATTTGAATAGTCGCGTCCACGGTATAGGACTACTGGGTTGCTTGTGCAGTTCATAGACAAGTGAAAGTGGATACTCTAAAATGCGCAAGATAAGCGTGAGTGCTATGGATGGCCTTCTTGTAGGGAGATGGGAGTGGATCCATAGTGGTGTATTGATATGGTGAATATGTGGATTCGTGTGCGCCACCTCAAAAGAGTTACTTCCAGTCGTAGTACAGGATAGCCACTGAGTCAAAGCTGGCTTGCTGTAGTTAAACTCCACCACCCCTTTCTTGATACTGATGCATATGTAGTTAGATCTGATGTAAGCCTTGCTGGGTACATTTGTACCCACGTTTGCTTAATTTATGTTTTTTGCAGAGAGACTTCAGCCTCACTAGTAGTTCCGTGTGGACTTTGACGTTTAGCTTGTTACCTCAGCTACGATCTTGTACCCTTCGGAGGGTCTTGTAGATAGTCAGGCTTCACAACCTTTTCATTTGTAGTTGTCTGTACTCAAACATATTATGCTTCTGTTGCCTGTATGCTTTGTATGCTAGGTCATCAGACCCATGTTTCTAATATCTGTCTCCTTGGAGCCTATTTAATAAATACCTTGAGTCGTAGAGTTTTGTTGTGATGCCATGTTGTATTTGCACATATCGAGCATAATGTGTGTATGCTTTTAAAATGCTTGGTATGTGTGGGATCTGACAACCTAGTTGTTTATTCTTGGTAGCCTCTCTAATGGGGAAATGTCTCCTAGTGCTTCCACTGAGCCATGGTAGCTTGCTACTGCCCCGAAACACTTAGGCTGGCCGGCATGTGTCCTTGTTCGTTCCTGTGTCTATCCCTTCGGGGAAATGTCATAGGTTGTTCCTTTAAGTCCTTGTAGCTTGCTACGACTTGGGTTCAAACGTTGATGATCGACATGTTCGTGCTGGGTCATGTATGCATGTCCCTATAACTTAGCGCCACCTTGGGTTTACGATTAGTCATGTCGGCCCGGGTTCTCTATCATATGGATGCTAGCGACACTATCATATACGTGAGCCAAAAGGCACAAACGGTCCCGGGCCAGGTAAGGTGGCACCCGTGGGAATACCGTGCGTGAGGCTGAAAAGTGATATGATATGTTACATGCTAGATCGGTCTGACTTAGGATCCGGGTCCTGACAATGCGTTCTTCGTATAAATTAGGCAATGGGATCTCTATGGAAGACATTGACCAAAGTAGATTGTGCCAAGTAGATGGTATCTTTGTATTTGCATTTTGAACAAATATTGATGGTCTGTTTTTCCATCATATTACTTACTACACTGGGTTCAATTTGTGATGTTTGAAAGTCAAATTAATTTTCATATGGGCAGCAAAATGACAAAATATAATGCAATCTAGACTTTTCACTAATCATACCACAAATAAGATGAAAAGGCAGGCAATGAAAAGAACTGGTTGGTTTATTACCTAGAGCTTATATTCAAAGGTGCTTATTTTCTTAGGATAACTCGAAATAACTGTACCTAAGAAACTTGGCCAATAGAACTGACATACAAATAACATGTCACAATGACTACAATGGAGGACCAATTCTTTTGCCAGATTCTCCCAGAATCTTTGCACCCCATTTGTTTTATAATCCTATCTAGTTAGGGTCTAATTAGGTAGGATTGTAAAACAAAGGGGGTCAAATATTCTAGGAGAAGCTAGAGAGGGGAAGATTCTGGGAGAATCCTACAAAAGGACTGGGCCGGAGTGACCTACCATAGCACACTGTATAGGCTCACCGCTGCCTTTCCTTTTTTTGCGATGTTACATGAAATTGCCACATACATCTTGTACGTTTTCATTGTGTAACCCTATATACAAGTTGACACGGCTAATTTCAGACATCTCTACATGATAATACATTGCATACCCCTTGCACATATTTGAACCACCAATTGACGATTGTGTGCGTAGCATAAACTAGCCATGACTCTGTATACTGGACTAGCAGGCACTCTAAGGGAGCCTAATGTAGTGCACTAGAATTCCTACATGCCACTTACGATTTTGTGTAATGTACTACCTCTGTTCCTAAATATATGTCTTTGTAGAGATTCCAGTATGGACCACATACAAATGTATATAGATGCATTTTCAAGTGTAGATTCACTCATTTTGCTCTGTATGTAGCCTATAGTGGAATCTCTAGGAAGACTTATATTTAGGAACGAAGGGAGTATCATGTATGACATCTACATATCTAATTTAGCAGCCAGTAGTAGAAATCATTGTCTGCACAAAGGGATTACTGGTCAAAAATCCTAACAAAGCACGCTGGAAGGCACACAACAATACAAGAGAGAGAGAGACGCACTTACAAGATCATAGCAATGCCTCAGTGCAGGATCTTGGTTAGCCAAGCTGTTAGATCTAGAAGAAACATCGTCCTTGTAGTTCTTGCGAGCTGCATAACATGTAATAGCAACCTGTTAGTATATTTGAAGTACATCGGGCAGGTGATGCTGGACGGGTTTAAAGGTGACAAGTACCTAGGCCGTGGTGGGTGCTTGGCATCTTGCCAAATGGTGCGAATCAGGTTAGAAACATCAAGGGTGATGACGCTACGCTAGCTGTCAGGGTCCGGTAAGGAGATTTATAACCGTTGAGTAGGGTGTTTGTGGAGAGGCTCCGGTATGGTGGACTACGGTGTGGGCAAAGCGGATCTGAGGTGGTGGATGAGGGCGTTGGTGAAGCTGCTCCGATGGTTGGGTTCAGGATGGTGTCGATGATGCGGATCTGCGGCCGTGGGTGGGGCGTCAGAAGCTGCTCCGGTAGGTTGGACGAGGGTGAGATGAAGCGGATCTAAGGCCATGGACTTGTGCATTGGCAAAGCGGCCCTGGTAGGGTTGAGAGTGGTATAGGCGAAGCTACTCCGGTAGGGTTGATGATGGTGTCGACGAAGCTACTCTGGTAGGGTTGAGGAAGGTGTCGGCGAAGAGGATCAGAGGCTGTCGACGGGGGCCTCGGTGGGGTGGCTCCGGGGGGGTGTGGACGAAGCGTCTTCGGTGGGGAGTACGAAGGAGCCGCTGCAGATGCGATGCGGTTGACGAGAGTACCGACGAAGCAGATCCGACGCCGTGGACAAGGCCGACACTAAATGGGTTGTGGTACAGTGGTGGATGAGCACTCTACTTGTTTCTAGGGGAGGTGGGAGGGGTAGATGCGGCCGCAGAAGCAGATCCGACGAGGTGGACGCCGTTGGCAGTGAATGGGCTCTGGTACGCCAGTGGATGAGCAGTCTAGGGTTTCAAGAGGGGAGGGGCAGAATGGCCGATGAAGTACGGACGATGTGATGTAAGATGCTATGTGGAGTTAGTCGCTTTTGCGGGAGGGGGAGAGGAAATGGGGGTTCCGTGTGGTGGGGGGAACCGGAAGTTACCAAAGCAGCCCCGACCTATTATGTAAATGAGGGCCATATTGTAACTGCTGTTCTTCGTGCACCAAGGACAAAAGGGGAACTTCACATGCTAAAGACTAGGTGGCAGAAATTTTAGAAGGAGGCGGGAGATTTTGCCGCCCGCGGGATCGTTCGTATCCAGTTTCAACTAATTTTGTTTAGTGCTAGTTGGAAGGTCATGCAAGGCTATGTACACGGGGCACACGTCAATAGTTAATAACTGGTGTGAAGTCCACCCAAAAAAAGACAATAACTCGGGATGATGCACCGATAAATTGGATGTTCACATGGGCGCGGCCAATCGTACGGGTGTAGAGGCGCGTTCACAAAAAGGGATCAAACGCTCAGCCTATGTATTTCTCGTGTAAATAGATAATTTAGTGCCATTAGCTATTTACTTGAAACCTAATGCATTGACGTGTTATTGTAGAGGCACACAAAAAGAAATGGATATTGTAGTCCCACAAAATAAATGGATATTGTAGCCCGCTACTTAAAAGTGTTACCTCATATGATTACATAGCCTCCATTTCATAAATTGCGTACCCGTTGAATTCATATATGAGTATTACATATATTACT
The DNA here is from genome assembly GCF_002162155.2 of Triticum dicoccoides. Lineage (NCBI taxonomy): Eukaryota > Viridiplantae > Streptophyta > Magnoliopsida > Poales > Poaceae > Triticum > Triticum dicoccoides. The sequence continues at coordinate 286,144,792 of NC_041380.1, read as the reverse complement.
TCATAATAGAACCTTAAATCATCCAAGACTAATGAATTTGAATGCAAGACTAACAATGGTGCATGTACATGATAGCTACATTGGTTGTTTGAAAAACATCACTGTAACTTTGGCATGCACAATTGAAAAGGATTATTTAGAAAAATGTGATATGTGAGTGTCGAATCTTTATAGCGTTGAATCGATATTGTATCTTTGGCCACGATACGAAGTAGATATTGATTTACGTTCAAGCGATGCACGTCCATGATCGCTAGATAGTGGTACGTGAATGAATTGTGCAATCTCTCTCACACGCGTACATATCTCATTTCTCCGTGGGCATCGGAATCACACACGTGCGCTTCATGTATTTCTCTACCTCCATCAAGGTTAGAATTCATCTTTCTACCCCGTCCTACAAGTCTCTCTCACAGAAATACACACGCTCTCTCTGTCGAACACGTCCACCCCTTTAATTCCACCCACCCACCACCACTAATGTCTCAAAGTATAATTATGTCTCTCACACATATGCCTAAGGTTAACTCGAGTCCCAGAACCATATGAATACATACAATGGGATTATAGCAGAGCACCTTTTGTTTTGAGATTTTGCTCTCTCTCTATCTCTCTCTCTCACACGCGCACACACACACACACGCGCGCGCGTAAACATTGTTTCTCTCTTCATTTTTTTCTAGCAGTTGCATGCACACCGCTTGTTTATCTCCATGATGCTTTAAGTATGCCTCCACACATGCTATCTACGTATCCGTTGATATAGATATGTGTCACACAAACTCCATCTCCCTATATCTAAGTGTCACTGCCCTCCCCCCACACCCACACCCACACACACTTCCCCACACCGAAGGAGTAGGGTGACACCTCGATCTTGATACTAATCTATCTATTGGCTTCCCTCTCAAACACAAACACACACACACACACTACCCGACACCGAAGGAGTAGGGTGGCACCTTGATCTTGATAGTAATATATCTACTGGCTTCTCTCTCAAACACACACACAATCGCTAGTTGTGCCTTTATGCCTACCGCGTGCACACTCTCGATACGTCTTTCTCTTCCTCCGTCCTCCCCACTCCCACCCCAACAATGATAGCAATAGGGTGACAACTCTATCTTGATCTTAATCTATCAATTGGTTTCTCTCTCAAACACACACACACACACACACACACACGCTAGTTGTGTCTCTGTGCCTCGCTCACACGCACTCGATATGTCTTTCTCTCTGTAGCCCCCTCAATATGTAGACTTCTTGCACACGCACAGCTGTAGTGACGATGACGCTGAACCCAGCATGCCTTGTTTTTACCGGCGTCATGTGGTAGTTTTCACCCTGTTTTCTGTTAATTAACAAGGTAACCTTTTCTTTGTTACTACTAGTGAATCTGAGATCATTCGGGGCCGACATAAAATATATCACTTCAACCCAATTCTCGTAGTAACTATTTTAGAAGAAACTAGCTAGATGCCTGTGCATTGCATGGAACATCAAGATGCATTTGTATGAGTAGTTTATCTTGTGAGAGAAAAGGATGAACGAGGGAAGGCCTTATTTGCAAATGTGGAGAGGGGTGTGGGTAACTTTTTGCAAAATTGCCATAGTTTCCTTCCCATCCGTTAGATATAAATCCGAAGGCCTATATTGCAGGATGGCAGGCATGCCATCATCACCAACTCTGTTTTCTACTCCATCCGTTAGGAACGGAGGGAGTATAAGAGTAGACATAGAAATATATCTCTAGCATCATCGACAACGAAAATGTGTTGGAATGGTTAGTGTCGGATGCTCGCAACATGATGACCTGAGTTCGAATTCTATCTTTAACTTTAGATTTTTATATTATATATTATTTAATATATACTTCTTCGCTACTTTACTGACAATGGAACCCACAGAGTATTTAGAATACAAGATTAAGGATGGATTTGTTTCTTTTTAACTTTCTATACGAAGCTATAGCCACCCTGCAAGTCAAGTCTACAATGTACATGCAATTAACTTTTTATAGAGGAAAAATCATACACCTAATTAACTCAAATGGTTTGGATGTGACTATTATTTCCAGCATAAGAGCACCTCAACGACAGCCAGCAAATTTCCTCCCGCTTCCTTCCGCGAAGGACGACATCCAACGCCAGCGACATACATTTTCAAAACTCTAACCAACCATATGAAATTCGTGCAAACATAGACTGATTTGATATAAGCTTGAAGGATTTCATATAAAAAGCCGGATCTTCATATAAACAAGATGGATTTCGTTAAATTTACATGAACTAAGTGGTGCTAACCCGGCTCTTGTGGTATAATTAATACCTAATCTAAATGACCGCCTACGGATCCCTTTGTCTTCCTCATGTCCGGCAGACACTTGCGGGGTTGACGAAGGTCCTCGGAAGAGATGAAGCAGAAAAGAAACCACCTAAATACGAGTCATCGCCTTGGCGGTGTCCTTCATGGGACCCAAGTGGCAGCTGCCTCCCTTGTTCTACTTATCCTCGATGATGGCGGCGGACATGGAGAATCTAGCCACTGACTCGTCGCTCTCCATGCACCCGACTTCTGTCTCTACTTGCATGGCGCTGCCGTAGGCACGGGAGGCGCGCCCACAGACATGGGACGCGCTGCCACCGCAGACACTGGTGGCGCAGTACGGCGCGGCAGCGATGATGCCCATGTCGCCGTGCTCGCCGCCGTGCCGGCATGGAGCAACTCGCCACTCTTCATCGAGCTGAACTGGAGCAGCGAGTTGCTGAACCATGCGCCGGCTTGGGGCGGCAAGTGGCTCCGTCGGGCCAAGTGTAACACCCTCGATGTGGCTATAGCTCCCACGTGTCGAGGCACGACTTAGAGGCATAACCGCATTGAAAGCAATGTCGCAAGTCAGGCAATCATTACAACATCCCATGTAATATATAATAAAAGGGGGAGAAACAGAGTTGGCTTACACTCGCCACGTCACATCAAAGTACATAAATAACATCCATCATACAAACACTCATGGCCCGACTACGGCGCCAAAATAGAAGAAAACCCAACATGCGACAAGGCCCTGAATCGAACCCCAACTAGGCACCACTACTGATCATCAGGAAAAGACACGTAGTAACGCTGAGAGTCTTCGTCGAACTCCCACTTGAGCTCGTACTCGTCACCTGGGGCGGAATCACCTAGACCTGCATCTGGAGTTATAGTATCTGTGAGCCACAAGGACTCAGCAATCTCGCACCCTCGCGATCGAGACTATTTAAGCTTATAGGAAGGATAAGGCAAAAATATGTGGAGCTACAGCAAGCGACTAGCATATATGGTGGCTAACTTATACGCAAAAGAGAGTGATAAGAGGAGGCAAAGCGCGAGCGAGAATCTAGAAGGCAACCTGCGCAAACATTACTCCAACACCGTGTCCACTTCCCGGACTCCGCCGAGAAGAGGCCATCACGGCAACTCACTCAGTTGATTCATTTTAATTAGTTAAGGTTTAAGTTATCTACAACCGGGCATTAACAAATTCCCATCTGCCCATAACCGCAGGCACGGCTTTCGAAATTTCAATCCCTGCAGGGGAGTCCCAACTTAGCCCATGACAAGCTCTCATGGTCAACGAAGGAATAGACCTCCTCCCAAGACGTTCTGATCAGACTCGGTATCTCGGTAACTCAAGACACTTCGACAGGTTAAAACAAGACCAGCAACACCGCCCGAATGTGCCGACAAATCCCGATAGGAGCTTCACATATCTCTTTGTCAGGGCCCACTCAGATGAGACATCCTACGAGTAAAACCAACCCTCAAGTTGCCCCGAGGTGGCCCCACAGTCTACTCGGTCGGACCAACACTCAGAGGAGCACTGGCCCGGGGGGGGGTTAAAATAAGATGACCCGCGGGCTCCGGAAACCCGAAGGAGAAAGAGGCTAGGTGGCAAATGGTAAGACCAAGGTTGGGCATTGCTGGAAAAGCTTTAATCAAGGCGAACTATCAAGGGGTTCCCATTATAACCCAACCGCGTAAGGAACGCAAAATCCGGGAACATAACACCGATATGACGGAAACTAGGGCGGCAAGAGTGGAACAAAACACTAGGCGAGAGGCCGAGCCTTCCACCCTTTACCAAGTACATAGATGCATTAAGATAACATGGCATTATAATGATATCCCAACAAGTAAATAAAAGATGTTCCAGCAAGGAACGTCCTCCAATCTTCACCTGCAACTAGCAACGCTATAAGAGGGGCTGAGCAAAGCGGTAACATAGCCAATCAACGGTTTGCTAGGACAAGGTGGGTTAGAGGTTTGACATGGCAATTGGGAGGCTGACAAGCAAAAGGTAGGCATCGTAGCATTGGCACAGCAAGAGCGAGCAAACTAGCATAGCAAAGATAGTAGTGATTTCGAGGGTATGATCATCTTGCCTGCACAGTTGTCAGAGTTGACTGGATCCTCACAAGCAAACTCAACGGGCTCCTCGGTAGCGAACTCGTCTCCCGGCTCTACCCAACAAGACAAACAAGCAACAAGGATACAATCAACCACGTGCAAGGAACAAGTGATACGATGCAATGATGATATGCTATGCGGGATGCAAAATGCAAGATATGACAGGAAATGCATGAACCTGGCCTCAACATGGAATTCCAAGGGTGCCACTAGAAAGATGAGATGAAATCGCTTGAAAACAATATAAAGATCATCGGAATCGGAGTTACGGTTTGAAAATGGCAAGCGTTTTAAGAATGGCACCGGTCTGCGATTTACAACAAATAGGCATCTAAATGCAATGAAATGAACATGCTATAGCCACCAAATATGACAACAAAAATACATGGCAAGGATGCACACAAGATGCTTAACAAAAGATTAGCGCTGAGCCACGACCAATTCATCCATTATGAGGTTCAAACAAGCATGGCAAAAACGCAAATGCAAAACAGATTCCAGACTTAGTGAAATTAACACTTGTCTCGAAGCCCTCTTCGGAGCAGCAAAACAACATTATACATGACCTGATTAAGACAAGTAAGAACATGGCATGGAGCTACTCAACAAGCTTAACAAAAGACCCAAAGTGACCTGGGGACAAAAGGGTTCACAAAATATACTAACGGGCACACGAACATAGCTAAAACACAATCAATTTTCAGACTTGGTGAAAACTGAGACATGCTGAAATATAACTCACGAAGGCATGTGAACGAGCTTGATGCACTCACTACGATGCAAGTCATGGCAAGGAAAGCATACATCCGTTAAGAAGGCACAAAATGCTAGCTATACATGGCAAGAACAATGGCATAGCATGCACGGATCAGCTACAATAGCATCGGCAAAATCGCAAACGAGTTGACGATCTGCCCAGATTCACCACGAAGCAAAAGTAGAGCTCGATTGACTCAAGCTAGGGTGCTCCAAAATTGCAAAGAAAGACATGGATGGATAGAGAATAACATGATTAACAAAACTCCTTTACTGATCATCCTCAAAAGAGGCAAGGATCACTAGGAAATAGCATGAACTTATGGCATCATGAACTAAATAATCCCAGACTTAGTGAAAACAACTAAGTCTCTGAAAACAGATTTCCCGGGTGCCTCTCTTTGCAAGCTTGCACAAGTCACCACACACATCGTAAAAATGCATGGGTTGCACCTCTGGAAAGAAGACAAAATCCTTAACAGAACATATGAAGGACTCACAGGCATATCATGCACACATTAATCATGGAAAAAATGACAAAAGCCTAAGATGAACTAGCAGATCTGACAATTAACTCACGAAGCCTCCTTCTAACAGCATTTTGGGCATCAGGATGAGCTCAAATGAAAATGATGCAATGGAATGCAATGATGTACGCGTCGAGGAGAACATTTTGATATACTATATGTCCAAATCGGAGCTACGGATGCAAAGTTACGGCAGGTCAAAGTAGGCATAAAAATTAGGGTTCGGAAGAGAAAAAGTCAACCGTGAGGAGTAGATCTCAGATCTGGCACTGTTCACGCACGGAATCCGAGGCTCGCCGGAGATGAACTTGAAGCTCACCGGTGATGGAGACTTCGCCGGATCCGGCCGGTGTGGACGCCAAGGCGGCCGGAGAGAGGGAAGGCGAGGCCGGCTCGGGCGGCGGCCGGGCCGGGCAGCGGGCGGCGGCGAGCGCCGGGGAGGCGGCGAGGCGTCGAGCGGAGGAGGCGGCGGGCTCCGGCACCGGCATCGATGGCGCGATGGTGGCGTGGGCTCTCGGAGCCGTGGAAGACGGGCGGCGGCGCAGGCGAGCTGGGAAGGCGGCGAGTGGCCCGGTCGGGCGCGGGAGCGGGCCCGCCTCGGGCCTGGGCGGGCCGGCGGGAGCGGCGGCGGGGAAGCGGTCCCGCGGGGCGCGGCCTACCGTGTGGCGACACGTGGCGGCGGGGTGCTGGGCGGACGAAGTCCGGCGCGGCTGGACACGTCCGGTGCGCGGCGGATCCGATTTTTAGGGTTTCGAGAGGGGCAGATGATCCGAAAGGGGGGGGGCTATTTATAGGCATAAGTGGAGCTAGGAGAGTGCAAATGAGGTGCGGTTTTCGGCCACGCGATCGTGATCAAACGCTCTAGGACATGGGGCACAGTTTGGTGGGTTTTGGGCCAAATTGGAGGGGTGTTGGGCTGCAACACACACGAGGCCTTTTCGGTCCCTCAGTTAACCGTTGGAGTATCAAACGAAGTCCAAATGATACGAAACTTGACAGGCGGTATACCGGTAGTAAACCAAGGCCGCTTGGCATGTCTCGTCCAATCCGGAAACGTTTAATCCCCACACACGAAAGAAAGCTAGAAATGACCACCGGAGGAGAAGAAAGCGCCGGAATGCAAAATGGACAACGGGGAAAATGCTCGGATGCATGAGATGAACACGTATGCAAATGCAATGCACATGATGACACGATATGAGATGCCTGACAACGACAACAACACACGGAGACAAAAACCCGAACCCGAGAAAATAAATATAACTTAACGCCGGAAACGGCAAGAGTGGGAGTACAAATAGGGAAAGTTACATCCGGGGTGTTACAACACTCCACCACTACGAAAAGATCTCGTCCCGAGATCTAGGACTGAAAGAACGCCGGGTACTCAGAACGGAGGTGATCCTCGCGTTCCCAGGTAGCTTCACAGTCGGAATGGTGAGACCACTTGACTTTGAGGAATTTGATTGACTTGTTGCGAGTCTTGCGTTCGGTCTCTTCCAGAATAGCAACTGGGTGCTCATGATAAGAGAGATCTTCTTGGAGCTCAATGTCCTCGAAGTTGACGGTGCGGTCAGGAGTCTTGAAGCACTTTCGAAGCTGAGAGACATGGAACACGTCATGAACATTTGCAAAGTTTGAAGGAAGCTTGAGTTGATAGGCGAGGTCGCCTCTCTTGCTGACAATCTTGAAAGGTCCCACGTATCTAGGGGCAAGCTTCCCTTTGATACCGAAGCGACGAGTACCTTTCATAGGAGAGACACGGAGGTAAACATGATCTCCGATCTCGAAAGCCAAATCACGGTGCTTACTATCATAGTAGCTCTTCTGGCGGGATTGGGCTGCTTTGAGGTTATCATGAATGACTTTGCACATTTCTTCTGCTTCTGTGATTAAGTCATTACCCAGCAGCTGATGTTCACCGGTTTCAGACCAGTTGAGAGTGGTACGGCACTTCCTGCCATACAAAATTTCAAAAGGGGCCTTGCCCAAACTTGCTTGAAAACTGTTGTTGTATGAGAATTTAGCATAAGGAAGACAATCCTCCCACTTCATGCCGAAGGAGATTACACAAGCCCTGAGCATATCTTCAAGAATCTGGTTGACACGCTCGACTTGACCGCTTGTTTGAGGATGGAAAGCAGTGCTGAAGCGGATGTTAGTGCCCATGGCCTTCTGAAAAGAATCCCAAAACTTGGAGGTAAAGATGCTGCCACGGTCTGAAGATATCACTTGAGGAATACCATGGAGAGAGACAATACGAGAGGTATAGAGTTCCGCCAATTGAGCTGCAGTGATCGACTCTTTGATAGGCAGAAAGTGAGCCACTTTGGTGAGTTTGTCGATGACAACAAATATAGCATCATTGCCACGCTTGGACTTTGGAAACCCAGTCACGAAGTCCATCCCAATGTGGTCAAACTTCCATTCTGGAATGGCAAGAGGTTGGAGGAGACCTGCTGGCCTTTGGTGTTCTGCCTTCACTCTTCTGCAGACATCACATTCATTCACGAATTGAGCGATCTCGCGCTTCATTCGAGTCCACCAATAAGCTTGCTTAAGGTCCTGATACATCTTCGTGCTCCCAGTGTGGATGGAGAGGAGAGAATTGTGAGCCTCGTTCATGATCACTTTACGAAGTTCACCTTTGGGTACAACAATACGATCCTCGAAGAAGAGAGTGTCCTTGTCATCAAGGCGGTAGCACTTGTACTTGGACTGACTCTTGGCAATCCCAATCTTCACCTTTTTCACCATAGCATCAAGAAGCTGGGCTTGGCGAATCTGGTCTTCTAAGGTAGGAGAGACTAGAAGGTTGGCGAGGAAACCTTGAGGAACAACTTGCAGATTAAGTTTGCGGAAAGCTTCACAAAGCTCGGGTTGATAAGGCTTGAGAATCAAACTGTTGCAGTAGGCCTTTCTGATCAAAGTGTCAGCAATCACATTTGCCTTGCCTGGAGTATACTCAATACTCGGATTATACTCTTGAATCATTTCGACCCATCGAGTTTGCCTGAGGTTGAGATTAGGCTGAGTGAAGATGTACTTGAGACTCTTGTGATCAGTGAAAATATCCACTTTTCTTCCCAATAGAAGATGTCTCCAAGTCAAAAGAGCATGCACAACTGCCGCCAACTCAAGATCATGAGTGGGGTAGTTCTTCTCATTAGGCTTCAACTGGCGAGATGTATAAGCAACAACTTTCTTCTCTTGCATCAAAACTGCGCCAAGACCTTGGAGAGAGGCGTCACAAAAGACCTCGTACGGCTTGGATTCATCAGGTGGAGTCAGAACTGGAGCAGTGATCAACTTCTCTTTCAAAGTGTTGAAAGCAATATCACACTCCGGAGACCAAACGTACTTGACGTGCTTCTGAAGAAGATTTGAGAGAGGCTTCGCGATCTTAGAAAAGTTTTCAATGAATCTTCGGCAATAGCTTGCGAGATCGAGGAAACTGCGGAGTTGCTTCACATTCTGAGGAGGTTCCCAATTCACAATTGCAGACACCTTCTCAGGATTGACGGAAATGCCCTTGGTAGAGATGATATGACCAAGATAAAGAACCTCATCGAGCGAAAATTCACACTTGGAGAACTTGGCATAGAACTGATGTTCTCTGAGCTTATCAAGCACCAAACGCAAGTGTTTGGCATGATCTTCCTTGTTCTTCGAGAAAACCAGAATGTCGTCGAGATAGACCAAAACGAGGTCATTGGTGTAGGCATTGAAGATGAAGTTCATCATGCGAGAGAACGTCGGAGGAGTGTTGGCGAGGCCAAAAGACATGACAGTGTATTCATATGAACCAAAGCTTGTTCTGAATGCTGTCTTGGGAATATCTTCTTCACGAATGCGAATCTGGTGATAACCCATACGGAGATCAAGCTTGGAGAATACTTGGGCACCTTTGAGTTGTTCAAACAGCTCATTGATGTTGGGAAGTGGGTATTTGTTCTTGATGGTCTTCTTGTTCACTGGACGGTAATCAACACAAAGTCGGTCCGTTCCATCCTTCTTCTTCACAAAAAGAACACCACAACCCCACGGAGAAGAACTAGGCCGGATGAGGCCCATTCTTTCTTGCTCATCGAGTTGCTTCTTCAGCTCCTTCAACTCTTTAGGTCCGAGCTTGTAAGGACGCTTGCACACAGGTTCCGTACCAGGCTCAAGTTCAATAACGAATTCAACTGGCCGGTGCGGAGGCATTCCTGGGAGCTCTTCTGAAAAGACGTCTTGATATTCGCAAACGACTGGAATTTGAGAGATGGCATCCAATTCACCCTTCTCATTGAGAGAAAACAGACGAATGGTATTATCCCAAGCGGAAAAGACAATTACATCCTCAGAAGAATGAGTCAATTGAATCCGCCTGGCAGCACAATCAAGATGTGCCTTGTGCTTAGAAAGCCAATCCATTCCGAGAATAAGATCAATATCCGAGTTACCAAGAACCACCGGAGAAGAGAGAAACTTGTAATCACCCAACGTGATAGAGACATCGGGAGCAACCAAACTAGAAGTCAAAAGCTTGCCGGGAGAAACAACTTGCATGACTTTGGGCATAATCTCGGTATCAACATTGTGCTTCGATGCAAAAGGGCATGACAAAAAGGAATGCGATGCACCAGTGTCAAATAGAACTTTTGCAGGAACATCGTTAACAAGAAGGTTACCCATGATCACATCTGATGAGTCCTCTGCCTGAGCTGCATTCATCAAATTGACCTTGGCGTGCTTGGGGTTATGCTTGACCATAGCTGTACTTGCCGATCTGATAGGAGGAGGAGGAAGACGTCTCTGGTTGAGACACTTGTTGGCATAGTGACCCTTCTGTTGGCACTTGTTGCACATGACCTATGAAAGCGGACGGTGATACGGAGCACTCGATCTTGGAGCTTGAGACGAAGTCTTGTTCTGAAAGCCAGGGTTGGGTGGGTGGGAAGAACCACTGCCACCTTTGCTCTTCTGCTGATACGGCTGACGGAACGGAGGAGGAGGAAGCCAAAACTTATGCTGCTTGGCCACTTGAGTAGAGGAAGAAGGAGTAGCATCTCTGACTCGCTTCTTGGAAGCATCACACCTCAACTGAGCAGCCTCTTGCTTCAGTGCCATGTTGTAGAACTCATCGTACCTCAAGGGCTCAAAGAGAACAAGAGCGAGCTGAATTTCTTCTCTGAGACCACCCCTGAACTGATATATCATACTCTTCTCATCAGGGACGTCCTGATTGGCAAAGCGGGCGAGCTTCTGGAACAACTTGTTGTAGTCATAGACAGACAAAGAGCCTTGCTTCAGATTGCGGAATTCCTCACGCTTGCTTTCAACCATGCTCTGGGGAATATGATGAGCTCGGAAATCTCGACGGAAATCATCCCAAGTGATAACACGTCCACCTCTGGAATCCTTGTACTGCTGGAACCATTCTGCAGCTTGATCTTTGAGTTGGAAGGAAGCGAACTTGACAAAGTCCTCAGGCCTGACGTTGCTGCACTCAAAATGCTTACACAGATCCACAAGCCAATCGTCAGCATCGGTTGCCTCAACACAATTGCTGAAAGTCTTTGGCCCGTTAGCAAGGAACTGGTTGAGTGTAGCAAAGTGACACTGATTGCTGCCTTGATTCCCTTGACTGCCTTGATTGCGCTCTTGGAGAATTTGCATGATCAGCTGAGTGTTTGCATTGGTTGCGGCCATCACAGCTTGTCATGCCTCTGGAGGAGGTGGAGGCGGTGGCGGATCAGGATTCGGAGTCGTGCGCGTTGGAGGAGCCATCCTGAAGAGGTTGACCACCATTAGCACATTGATAGATAAATATTGAAGCTGAATCCAACGGAATGAAAATTGCAACATATAGTCTTCACATCCGAACAAAATGAACGAATGCATTCCTCTTCAAATGGTCACATATCCATAAATTGAGAAGCCACGTAGAATTAAGGTAGAGAAATAAATCAACAAGGTACGGATCAAGAACGAATAATCGGTAAGAAATCCCAATCTCAAACCAATATCCGTGGAAGAAGAACTAGAGCTACTAGAATTCCCACCTATGAAACTCCCGAACCTTTTCGGTTATGCAATCAGGTGTTGGGGATACAGGGGAAGCATAATATCTCACCCAAACTAGCAAATCCTACATCCAGCTGTATCCATCCTTCAACACATAACCAAGAAACCTTCGGAAACCATCTACCTCAACCTTCGAAAAGCATCCGTTATACAAGTTATGGCGATACTCCCGAACTCCCGCCCCAGTACTGGGTGGAGTCGAGGTTATCTCACCAACGAACTGCATAAAAGAGATTTTCGATGTCGGCGAACATATCTCAAGTATTCCAGAATTGCAACGATAAAATTATGATGACAACACCTTAGAGCTCAACTCCCCGGGACACTTCCACTAAACCCCTGACAGGAGGCACCAAGACAATGTTCTCATCATAAGCCATCGGAACGATTCCAAGATACTCGCATGATCCTAATTTTTTTTAGTGAAATTTGAGAAGAGAAGAGTCAAAACTCTACGTCAGGATGCCTTACCAGAGCGATGAGGAGACTGGGAAGTAAAAAGAATTCCTAAACTCTCCGATATATAATTCCTAAAGACTCAAAACATTTTTCTAGACACAACTCGGCCGCTAAGAACGATCAAGCAATGGGGCTCCTAAGGTCAGGGAAGGCTCTGATTACCAACTTGTAATGCCCTCGATGCAGCTATAGCTCCCACGTGTCAAGGCACGACTTAGAGACATAACCGCATTGAAAGCAATGTCGCAAGTCAGGCAATCATTACAACATCCCATGTAATATATAATAAAAGGGGGAGAAACATAGTTGGCTTACACTCGCCACGTCACATCAAAGTACATAAATAACATCCATCATACAAACACTGATGGCCCGACTACGGCGCCAAAATAGAAGAAAACCCAACATGCGTCAAGGCCCTGAATCGAACCCCAACTAGGCACCACTACTGATCATCAGGAAAAGACACGTAGTAACGCTGAGAGTCTTCGTCGAACTCCCACTTGAGCTCGTACTCGTCACCTGGGGCGGAATCACCTGGACCTGCATCTGGAGTTATAGTATCTGTGAGCCACAGGGACTCAGCAATCTCGCACCCTCGCGATCAAGACTATTTAAGCTTATAGGAAGGATAAGGCAAAAATATGTGGAGCTACAGCAAGCGACTAGCATATATGGTGGCTAACTTATACGCAAAAGAGAGCGAGAAGAGGAGGCAAAGCGCGAGCGAGAATCTAGAAGGCAACCTGCGCAAACATTACTCCAACACCGTGTCCACTTCCCGGACTCCGCCGAGAAGAGGCCATCACGACAACTCACTCAGTTGATTCATTTTAATTATTAAGGTTTAAGTTATCTACAACCGGGCATTAACAAATTCCCATCTGCCCATAACCGCAGGCACGGCTTTCGAAAGTTCAATCCCTGCAGGGGAGTCCCAACTTAGCCCATGACAAGCTCTCACGGTCAACAAAGGAATAGACCTCCTCCCAAGACGTTCCGATCAGACTCGGTATCTCGGTAACTCAAGACACTTCGACAGGTTAAAACAAGACCAACAACACCGCCCGAATGTGCCGAAAAATCCCGATAGGAGCTGCACATATCTCTTTCTCAGGGCACACTCAGATGAGACATCCTACGAGTAAAACCAACCCTCAAGTTGCCCTGAGGTGGCCCCGCAGTCTACTCGGTCGG